>NC_053489.1:455483791-455588791 GCF_905171775.1 Rana temporaria
AGGTCCTTGACGTTACCTAAATGAAATTAGTCACTGCAATAGGAGTCTATGGGCCAGATTCCCTTAGATCTGCGGCGGCGTAACGTATAGCATTTACGGGCAAGTGCTTGATTCACAAAGCACTTGCCTGTAAAGTTGCGGCGGCGTAGCGTAAATCCCCTGGCGCAAGCCCGCCTAATTCAAATGATCCGGGTAGGGGGTGTGGATCATTTAAATTAGGTGCGTTCCCGCGCCAAACGTACTGCGCATGCGCCGTCCCTAAATTTTCCTGACGTGCATTGCGCTAAATGACGTCGCAAGGACGTCATTGGTTTCGACGTGAACATAAATGGCGTCCAGCCCCATTTACGGACGAGTTACGCAAACGACGTAACATTTTCAAATTTCGACGTGGGAACGACGGCCATACTTAACATTGAGTACGCCACCTAGGGGGCATGTTTATCTTTACGCCGCATATCTCTTACGGAAATGGCGTGAATTTACTGCGACGGGCAAGCGTACGTTCGTGAATCGGCGTAACGACCGCAATGGAAGTGCCACCTAGCGGCCATCGTAAATATTGCACCCTAAGATACGACGGCGCAGGCCGTCGTATCTTAGGCATGTTTAAGTGTATCTCAGTTTGAGAATACATTTAGACATACGACGGGCTTAGATTCGGAGTTACGTCGGCGTATCTGCTGATACGCCGGCGTAACTCTTTGAGAATCTGGCCCTATGAGGGTAAATAACTAAAGGAGTAGTGCATGTCCTCTTTGTAAGGACATTTTCACTTAGCTTAGTGAATGTGGTGTAAATTCACTTTACAAAGAATAACCAATCACCTGCAAGGGCAATTTAAAAAATGTATATTTGCTTCCTTGCATGATTAGATGATGGAATTCATCAGAGCTTCATCTCATTCACCAAGCTAAGCATAGGCGTGCATACAGGGTAGGGTGACCAGACATCCCCGGACTGAGGACACTGTCCCCGGACCAAGTCTGCCCCCAGTTTTGTCCCTGGATTTAGGGCCATATTAACGTAGACAGGGAATCCCATGCCAGCTAAGAAACAGCCCGGTGGCTCGGCTGCACTTTCAAAAATCCTTTTATTGAAGCTTCATATGAAAAGTGGTTGACAGATGGAGCAGGGGATAAAGAGATAGACCGCGATAGTTCCGTGCAAATATCACCGCTTAGTCAAATGACTAAGCACTGATATTTGCGCAAAACGCGGCTACCTCTTTGTCCCCTGCTCCATCTGTCAACCACTATATATTATATTATATGAAGCTTCAATAAAAGGATTTTTGGAAGTGCAGCTGTCCGGAATTATTTCTTCACATTACACAGCATGCAAGTTGGGCTGGCACCTGGAGCAGCTTTTCTTGCTTAAAGGTGGCTGCAGAGATAATCTGTGAGAGAAGGGTGCAGAGATGAGCTTTGGATGTGGGGGAAGAAGTGTCCTCTGTGCATAGAAAACCTCTGAACCCTGCACTCTATGCCTAACATCCTCCTGTGTATTATACAGTCCTGTACCCAGCACTGATAGTGCGGCTTGGGATTTAGGTAGCAGAAGCAGTGCATTGTCAGCTTAGACAGAAATTCTGAAAAAAAAAGTCCAGGAGCTCACTGGATTTCTGGCAAATATGTATTTTTCTGTACTTGCAGCCTTTCCAAAAAGTTATTTTATGGGTATATGGGAAATGGGCATTTTTTTTTTTTGTTGCCCAGACACTTTAAGTTTGAACAAATATAGGGCCAGATCCACAAAAGGGATACGTAGGCGTATCTACTGATACGCCGTCGTATCCCTGTTTCTATCTATGCGACTGATTCACAGAAGATCCTAAGATCCGGCAGGTGTAATAGTTTTACACTGTCGGATCTTAGGATGCAGTACCTCGGCCGCCGCTGGGGGCATTTCTCGTCGAAATTCCGCGTCGGGTATGCAAATTAGCACTTACGGAGATCCACAAAGCGGTTTCCCTTCGTGAAGTCTCCGTAAGTTGTTAGTTTGCAAACGCAAAATTAGGGCTACTTTTACAAAGTGTAAAGTTAGTACACCTTGTAAAAGTATACCCTTCTTTCCCGAGGTGATGTCAACATTTTTTTTTTCCCGCCGCATCTTTTGTTTTTCCCGACGCAACTTTTTTTACCCGCGGCGATTCACAAAACTCGGCGCAACGTAATTTCGCGCAATGCACGTCGGGAAAATCGCGTCGGGAGCATGCGCAGTACGTCCGGCGCGGGAGCGCGCCTAATTTAAATGGGACTCGCCCCATTAGATTGGGCACGCCTTGCGTCGGACAGATTTAAGTTACACAGCCGAACATTTCTAGGTAAGTGCTTTGTGGATCGGGCACTTAGGTAGAAATTTTGCGGCGGTGTAACTTAAATAGGAAGATTTAAGTTAAGGCCGCTGGCTGTGGATCTGGCCCATAGGACCCATATAAACTTTGAAGACTTCTCAGATCTTTGCAGTAGTGTGTTTTTGTGCAGCAAAATAAACAATTTCTTTTTTTCAATGAATAATTACCATGTAAGCACAGTCATACACTGCCTTGGTATTTTAGTAGATTTTGAGGAAAAGAGTTATTAGCTCCAAAATGCCTTCACTTTTGCTGCCGTGCTTCAAGCAATGTGGGCCAGATCCACAGCCAGCCGCCGTAACTTAAATATTCCCATTTAAGTTACACTGCCGGAAAATCTCTACCTAGGTGCCCGATCCACAAAGCACTTACCTAGAAATTTTCGGCTGTGTAACTTAAATCCGGCCGGCGCAAGGCGTTCCTATTCAAATAGGGCGAGTCCCATTTAAATTAGGCGCGCTCCCACGCCGGCCGTACTGCGCATGCTCACGACCTCATTTTCCCGACGTGCTTTGCGCGGTTTTACGTTGCGCCGGGTTTTGAGAATCGCGACAGGCGTAAAAAAAAAATACGAGTTGCGGCGGAAAAGAAAAAAATTGAAAAAAAAAAAAAGACGGCGACGCGGGATAGAAGGGTCTACTTTTACAAGGCCTAAACAGTTTAGGCCTTGTAAAAGCAGCCCTAATTTTACGATTGCAAACTAATACTTACGGAGAAAAGTGCTAATTTGCATACCCGAAGCAGAATTTCGACTCGAAATGCCCCCAGCGGCGGATGCGGTACTGCATCCTAAGATCCGACAGTGTAAGTCCCTTACACATGTCGGATCTTCTGCCTATCTATGGTAAACTGATTCTGTGGATCAGTTCCATAGATAGAAACAGGGATACGACGGCGTATCAGTAGATACGCCGTCGTATCCCTTTTGTGGATCTGGCCCAGTGTTTCTAGATAAATACCAGATGAAGTTTTACTTCTGTCTTCCCTCAATGCAGTAAGCAACTTATGTAAAGTTATGCTAACTTATTTACCCGTTACAAAGGTATTCTATAATAAACAATAAGGAGAACAAGTGTTTGGTCAGCACTTGCGGAAATACATTTTCACATAAAATTTCATCCCCAGAACCCTCTGGCTAGTGCGACAAGAAAAGCTGTATTGTTTTAAACAGTAAAATCCATAAAAATACTGCTGCGTAAGGTAGCGATGGTTTTATAGAAGTGTTTGAAAGTCCTGCAGCAGTGAATTTGTCAAGCTGTTTGCAGTTCAGCTAGTTTAAGGAACATATTATTCTCCACTGAGTGCATTAACTCACGACAGCGAGAAAGGTCTTCACAATTCTTAAGAATGGAGATAGCTTAGTTAAGGAACCTTTATTATTTCTCCATTTTCTGCTTCATTTTATATTCTCTTTATCTCTGCTCACATGATTAAATAGCATGTCGCAGAGCTCCCGAGAATAATTAGGATGAGCAAAAGCATTACTAATGGGAAAAATGTGCTGCCTCCAGCAAATACCTTTGCTTATTAGTCAAACTGCCACCTTATGAGAATGCAATTCATTTCATAGGAAAATAGACACATGTTGTACGGATGTTCTGTAATCCTTTTCCAATTTGTTCTGGAGTCAAGACGTTCATGGTCTAACACCTTAAGTCTTTGTTTTGTGGATTGATTATGTCTCAATATGAATATTTGTGGCTTTAGTTTGGTAGGCTCGAAAGTTCTCATGTAAACAGTTTTACTGTATTTGCAGAAAACATTTGTTTTGAGATTTCACAGTTGCTTTAGCTTTAGAAGGGGTTCAGAAGACCGGTGCGTAAGCTGAGCAAATGTAGCGGATCATATGTAAATACAAGCTTTGACAATGTGGGACATTCAAAGTAAAAATGGCATTTGCTCATGTTATTTTATAACTAACAAAAGAAAAGTGTACTCGGGCAGGATAGTCCACAGAACAACACAATATAAAAAATTCCATTAGTACAAATTAGAACACTTACCAGCTACTGTGTTTCCCCGAAAATAAGCCCGGGTCTTATATTAATTATGTCAACAAAAGACACAGTAGGGCTTATTTTCAGGGTAGGTCTTACCATGTAATGTGCTGTCTTCTCTCCCCTCTCTCTCCCTGCCTGTCAGGAATCCCCAGTGTGAACTGAGTTAAAATGCTTGTAAAATCCTATAATCCACTCTATTACAGTAGTATATAATGTACAATGTGTGTTTCTATAATATAATTGTGCCAAATACATTTGTTATACTGCCGCTCTGCACTTTCGTTACCCGCCGCAGCTCTCTTTCCCGCAATTATATTACAGAAACACACACATTGTACATTATAAACTACTGTAATATAGTGGATTATAGGATTTTACAAGCATTTTTAACTAGGGCTTATTTTCGGGGTAGGGGATATATTGCAGCCTTCCTGGAAAATAGCACTAGGTCTTATTTTCAGGGTAGGTCTTATTTTTGGGGAAACAGGATAGTCCTCACAAAAAGCGAAGTCTAAACTCTTTCAACAATTTGCATTAAAAAAATTTTTTACATACATTTTTAAATCTACAGGAAGCCACACTGCTCCACCGAGGCCCCTTTGCAAACTTTACTCCCTAATTTTAGTTTAACAGAGCTTTTAACTTTTGATATATATAGCCAGGGCTTTTTTTCTCAGAAAATAGGTGCAGGAACTCCTGCCTGAGTTGCCCCTTGACTCCACCCCCTACCCACCTCTGGGCAACATCCCTTGGTTCGACCCCCTACCTACCTCGTAGTACTGCCCCTTTTAGAGAATACAGAACCTAGTATCATTTTATGGTGTTAAGTATTGTATGAAATTTGTTAAGATAACAAGAAAGGCATAAAATAGATTAAGCAACAATGGACACCCCAGCGACAATAGATCCACTATAGCAACAATGGACTCCCAACATCCAGCATCAATAGACCCTCCAGCAGCCAGCAACATTAGACCCCTCCCTTAATAGTAGATTCCTCCCAGCAAGGATTGACCCCCCCTGCAGCATAAGACCCACCCCTAGCAACAATAAATCCTCCATCAGCAACAGTAGATATCCCCAGCAACAATATACCCCCCTGCAAATGATCCCCTCTAGCAACAATAGATTCCCCAGAAGCCAACATCAATAGATCCTCCGGCAGCCAGCAACAAAGACCCCTCCCTCAACAGTACATCCCTCCCAGCAACAACTGACCTACCAGCAACGACTGACCCCCCCAGCAACATAAGACCCATTCTAGCAAACATAGATCCCCCACGAGTAAAAGAAAAACAGCAACAATAGGCCCTCTTCCTTTGCAAAAATAGATCCTCTCCAGCAACAATAGGTTCCCCAGCAACCATCATCAATAGACCCTCCAGCACAACCCAACCCCCTTTGCCTCTACATACATTCAGTTCTGGAGATGCCGGAACTGCGTTCCACCGCGTTCCTGCTGAAAAAAGCCCTGTATATAGCAATGAATACATTGAGAGCAAAATTTCTGAACCTGCTTTTATATTGTATTTTACAATAAGACAGCGCTGCAGCTTATCAGTGCATTCTGACAGAGGAAGAGCAGAGGAGTCCCTGTGGTCAAAATATGGCACAGCAAGAGGATTCCTCTATCCACCTCTCTTGTGTGGATGGGAGAATCAGTTTATTTTTAATGATTGATTGAAAAAAACAGACCCATGTATGCCCAGCCTAAAGGATAAGTTCACCTTTTATATGTTACACCAGTATTTAGGGTTCCCACATCCTGTCACATTGTAAGAGTTCTGTGAATGAGAGAACTACAAATGCTGTCAACCATTGCAGCTGGCCACTTGTAGTTCTCAAAGAACTACATGGGAGCTGGTGAGAGCTCTAGTAGTTTATTCATTCTACACTGACAGTCTGCAGGAGCTTGACACTACATCCGTGATCTGCTGATCGCGGGTACAATGCTTTACAGACTGCTAATAAAAAAATAAGTAAAGAAAAATAAATGCAAATTTTTTCACCTTCAAAAAGATGTGCATTTATTATTTATTTATCTTTAAGTGAACATAGTCTTTAGGAGAAACCCTCACAGTGGGTGGGCAAGAATCTAGATCTAGATACCAAGACAAGACACATGTAAGAAGTTCAATAAATGAGAAAATTGACCATTGATGAAATGAAAGGTCATCGCTGGTTGGACTGATTCCCTGTTATCTTTATTTTGCATTTTTGCCTATGTAAGTTTACATTTTATTTCTTTAACACTTTTACTGCCAAGCATATATACTGTACTGTCTTCAAATTTAACAGCCAGCTTTGTTTTCAGTAGAAGTGATTTGGGTGGCTGAGATGTGGATCTTTGCAGCCATATTCAATTTGGGGAGTGGTAGGAGATTGGTAAACTCCAGTTCGCTGAGCTCTTTTGTGTTGATTCTAATCAAAACTGCTTAGTGCTGTGTACCAGCTATGGGTCAGTTTTTATTAAAAATTTACAAAAGAAATGTATTATTTATTACAGGTACTTATATAGCACCATCAATATTAGCAGCACTTAGGGCCAGATTCACAGAAGAAATACGCCGGAGTATCTACTGATACTCCGGCGTATTTTCAAATTTGCCGCGTCGTATCTTAATTTGTGATTCACAAACAAGATACGACGGCATTTGGCTAAGATCCGACAGGCGTATGGCTTCATACGCCTTCGGATCTTAGGCTGCAATACTTCGGCCGCCGCTGGGTGGAGTTTGCGTCGTTTTCCAGCGTCAGGTATACAAATTAGCTTTTACGGCGATCCACGAAGGTACTCGCGTGCGTTATGTCGTTGCAAGTCGTTTTTTCCCGTCGCAAAGTTAAGCCTGCTTTTTCATGGCTTAACTTTAGACCAGCCATGTTAAAGTATGGCCGTCGTTCCGGCGTCGAATTTCAAATTTGTTTTTTTCCTATGACGTCCGGGAATACATTACGCACGTCGCCGTTCAAACAATACGTCGGGGCGCCGTAATTTCGCGCAAAGCACGTCGGGAAATTTCGGAGCATGCGCAGAACGTTCGGTGCGGAAGCGCGCCTAATTTAAATGGCACACGCCCCATTTGAATTAGGCGGGCTTGCGCCGGATGGCTTTACGTTACACCGCCGTAAGTTTACACGCAAGTGCTTGGTGAATCAGGCACTTGCGATGAAAACTTGCGGCGGTGTAACGTATAGACGATACATTACGCCGCCACGATTCTTTATGAATATGGCCCAATGTGTTTAGGATACTTTCAATGTGAAGGACACTTTGGGGTACTTTAGGATTTTTATTTGATGCTGGCAAAGCACTCCATATGACAAAACTACTAGGCCAGGCTCTTGGAACTGAATATGAATATACTAAAAGATGTTTGTTATTGGGGCATTATTGGCACCACTGGCCACCATGAAAAATATTTATGAGGGAGACATTAAATGAAACATTCAGAGTTCAATATAAGCCACTAAAGGGGAAGGTCCTATAAAAAAAAATGCTATTGTGCTCTATATTTTGTTGTTTTGTTTTGATTTTGATTGTGACATTGAAATCCACAATAGCTCGTGTGTATATATATATATATATATATATATATATATATATATCGCAATCCCACATTTTTTTTCTATACAAACATGTGAGCTATTACAGTTTCTCAAGGTTCCATCCTGTCAATGCCGACTAAGTCATGCACACTCATTCGCTACGCACGAAAAGGCTAATGATGGCAAGGCTGATAGCAATAGTAGACAAGACTCTTGAATACTTAGAAACATGTGTCTTTAAATGTTATATAAGGTATATATATAATTTAGTTAAAAAATATATATATATATTTCTATTAGGAGATTGTTCAAAAAATATATATTGTACATACTTGTTTGCATATATTTATTTTTGACAACAATCGTGGGTAAATATTGGGACAGATGTGTCCAACCTCACCATTTTATCAATACATCTTGCACTAATTGCATTTGTATACATTAGATCAGTGGTTCTCAACCTTCTAGTGCCGTGACCCCTTAATAAAATTTCCCAAGTTGTGGGGACCCCTAAAAGTAAAATTATTTTCGTAGTGTAGGTTGTCGGCACCCAAGGCAAAACAAGTAATTTGCGCTCCTTGAGTCCCTTACACTCATACAGTATTGAAACCCCTTATGGTACATTTTAGGATGTACCACTCTCTCTTTGTTCTCCTTTCTTTCCCCTTTATCTCTCTCTATCCTAATTTCTTTTTTTCCCCCCTCATCCCTCTCTCTTGCCGTCTTTCTTGTTCTTTCTCCCCCTTTTTCCTCTCCCTTCCATGTATTCTCTATTTTTATTCCTCCTCTTACTCCTTGGTGAGGGGGGTAGTGTTACTCACTGTGTCTCCGGCTTCACTGTGTCTCCGACTTTATGGTGTCTCGTAGCAGTGACACCTATGTGGAAATCAGGAGATAGGGTCTCCTCCAGCCCCTCCCACTTCACATTCCTCACCAGTCAGCTGACCTCTAGTCCCCGCCCCCCAACCATGCCCTGAACTGAATGGGTGGATGCAAAGAGGACGAGTGGACGGCTGCGGGCTCCAGGGACAGCCCTGCTGGGCGGCCGCCAAAATTTTGGGAGAGCCAGGAACAGCCCAGGATTTGGTGACCCCTGGTAAATCATCATTTGACCCCTGAGGGGGTCCTGACCCCCAGGTTGAGAACTACTGCATTAGATGGTCATCAGTGGTCAGCATACTCCTTGCAGTGTTGGTGTTCTAAATGAATCTGTCTTGGTATCATGTACCCAGTAAAATATTGATATGCCCTCAAGGAAGTTTAATGTATGGATACTAGAACTGCAACTAATGCTGCGTACACACGATAGGTTAGTCTGATGAAAACGGTCTGATGATAATTTAAAATTATCTGATGGATAAAAAAAACTATAGAAAAAAAAACGCTCGTCTGTAGGCACGTCCATCGGTTAAAAATCCACGCATGCTCAGAATCAAGTCAACGCATGCTTGGAAGCATTAAACTTCATTTTTTTCAGCACGTCGTTGTGATTTACGTCACCGCGTTCTGACACGATAGTTTTTTTAACTGATGGTGTGTAGGCACGACTGATCATCAGTCAGCTTCATCGGATAACTGATGGAAAAATCCATCAGACCGTTTTCATCAGACTAACCTATCGTGTGTACAGGGCATTACGGTTATTTTCATAATCAATTTGTTGGCCAATGTTTGTTTCGATTAATCGGATAAAAAACTCAAAATATATATTAAAATGTATACATTATAAAATGTATAGTTTAGTTAATATGTACAGTTTAAAAAAAATATTATTTCGTCTTCATTGTCTATATGCAGTGGTAAATATAAACAACCAGCTATAGCTATATAGTTAGGGAACAAAGGCCCAGATTCTCAAAAGAGATACGACGGCGCATCTCCAGATACACCGTCGTATCTCTGCGTAGCGCCGTTGTATCTATGCGACTGATTCTTAGAATCTGTTACGCATAGATATTCATTAGATCTGCAATTTTTTTTGGCCGCTAGGTGGCGCTTCCGTCGATTTCCGCGTTGAGTATGCAAATTAGCTAGATATGCGAATTCCTGAACGAATTCCTGATTGGACAAAGTCATCATGACTTTGCCATGAGCTCTTTGCTCTGTGCCCTGATTGGACAAAGCCTTGCACCTGACCAGAACATCCCATTGAGCCCCCCCCCCCCAGCCCGTCCCCTGCAAATTTGGGTGTTTGCTGAACGGGTGAACAGGCGATGTTCGGCTGAACTTTTGCTCGGCTCGAACTGTTCTCCCAACTCTATTACCATATAAAATCCAAATATTTACGCTGCTTTTTAAAAGAAAAAACTGATTCAATGATGTATTACTGAATATATTGCCGAAAACACTATTACAGAGTTGCTTTCTTTTGTGACCTTTATATCTGTTAGAATTTCCATATATTTATGCAAAAACCTAATTCTATCAACTTATTTAAGATAATTGTGTGTGCAATAAAAAATAATGTCTGATGTTTAGAAAAACGTGTTATGCCTTGTTCCTGGTTCTTTCATGGTCCACTTGGTTTATGCAATTCTTAAATCATTTATATCACATTTCCTATGCCTTACATGGCAACCCATAGCCTTTGCAAGAGCTTGTGTACTACTGTAGTTTTCAGATTTCTAGCTTGCAGCTCCTTCTGTCAAAGACAGGCACATTCTGTGCCACAGGGATGGACAGGATAGTAAATGTAAACAACAATGGAACTAATGCCCTGCAGTTTGTTTACGAGGGATAAAGTCATCTGTATGTAGTATGCTTCATTAAGAGGTATGAGGAATTGGTTTACTAAAGGCAAATAGACTGCTCACTTTGCAAGGGAAGTTACATTGTTCAAGAGAATGTGCCCCAGAACGCAATGCATTTGGGGAAATTTCACTTTGCAAAGAACACCCAATCACGTGCAAGTAAAAAAAAAAAAAATGCATTTTTGCTTGCACATGATTGGATGATGGAAATAAGATTCACCTTATTCATTAAGCTTTGGGGAAAATTCCCTTGCAAAGTGAACACTCTGTTTAATATTTGTTAAATCAGACCTGTTAAATTGTAATTTTTTGGGTTTATTATTGGCCATAGTCTTTCCAGCCTCTAGTCATTTTTTGGCATGTGCTCGTCCTGTCCTGCATTGTTTTTTTGCCCATAATCTCTCTAATGTTTTATGTGCATGCCTGCTCCTTTTTATTTATTTATTTGTTTGCTTCCAACAAAATCCTTCTTGAAGTAGCATATGAGGGTACTTGTATGTAGCAGTTTTAAAGCGTATTTCCACTTTCATGTACACTATATTGTGAAAAGTATTGGGGCCATAAAGACATGGATGACTGAGTTTGGGATGGAGGAACTTGACTGGCCTGCACAGAGTCCCGACCTCAACCCGATAAGAACACCTTTGGGATGAATTAGAGCGGGGACTGCGAGCCAGGCCTTCTTGTCCGACATCAGTGCCTGACCGCACAAATGCGCTTCTGGAAAAATTATCAAACGCTCCCATAGACACACTCCAAAACCTTGTGTACACCTGCCTTTACACTCACATGATCTTTAATGGCATTCCAGTCTTAGTCTGTAGGGTTCAATATTGACTTGGCCCACCCTTTGTAGCTATAACAGCTTCAACTCTTCTGGGAAGACTGTCCACAAGGTTTAGGAGTGTGTCTATGGGAAGGTTTGCCATTCTTATATATGTCTTACTCTGTTGATGTTTCTAAGGAGGAGGTGTCATAGCTGATTCTAATGCCGCATACACACGATTTTTTTTAACCACTTCAGCCCTGAACTATTTTGCTGGTCAATGACCGGGCCACTTTTTGGGATTCGGCACTGCGTCGCTTTACCTTACAATTGTGCGGTCGTGCGATGTGGCTCCCAAACAAAATTGGCGTCCTTTTTCCCCACAAATAGAGCTTTCTTTTGGTGGTATTTGATCACCTCTGCAGTTTTAATTTTTTGCGCTATAAACAAAAATAGAGCGACAATTTTCGAAAAAAATAATAATATTTTTTACTTTTTGATGTAATAAATATCCCCCAAAAATAAAAATAAATTTTTTTTTTCCTCAGTTTAGGCCGATACGTATTCTTCTACATATTTTTCATAAAAAACATCGCAATAAGCGTTTATTGATTGGTTTGCGCAAAAGTTATAGCGTCTACAAAATAGGGGATTGTTTTATGGCATTTTTATTAATATATTTTTTTTTTACTAGTAATGGCGGCGATCTGCGATTTTTATCCGTACTGCGACCTTATGACAGACACTACAGACACTTTTGAGAAATTTTTGGGACCATTGGCATTTTTATAGCGATCAGTGCTTTAAAAATGCATTGATTTCTGTAAAAATGTCACTGGCAGAGAAGGGGTTAACACTAGGGGGCGAGGAAGCGGTTAATTATGATCCCTCATTGTGTTCTAACTAAAGGGGGGTGGGACTGACTAGGGGAAATGACAGATCACTGTTCATACATTGTATGAACATGCGATCAGTCATTTCTCCCCCTGAAAGGACCGGGAGCTGTGTGTTTAAACACACAGCTCCCAGTTCTCGCTCTGTAACGAGCGATCGCGGGTGCCCGGCAGTGATCGCGCACACCGGGCACATGCGTCAGCACCAGGGGCACCTAGTGGCTGAAATGCAAAATCACGTTATATTACGTGATTTTGCGCAGCCAAGCCGACCTGCCGCCGTAAAACTACGGTGGGCGGTCGGCAAGCGGTTAATTTCATTAACAACGATCGTGTGTGGTCTCCAGAGCATTTTTCACGACGTTAAAAATTGGCATTAAAAATTTAGAACATGCTCTAAATTTTCACGTCGTTTTTCACGTTGTAGTTTTTCACGTCGTAAAAAATGGTCGTGTGTAGGCTTTAACGACGTGAAAAAAAATGTGTTCTGGTAAAACTAGCGTTCGTAATGGAGATAGCACATTCATCACGCTGTAACAGACTGAAAAGCACGAATCATCTCTCACCAAACTTTTACTAATACAAAATCAGCAAAAGCAGCCCCAAGGGTGGCGCCATCCGAATGGTACTTCCCCTTTATAGTGCCGTCGTACGTGTTGTACGTCACCGCGCTTTGCTTGAGCATTTTTTTTTTTGCGATCGTGTGTAGGCAAGGCATGCTTAACAAGAATCGGGTTGAAAAAAGTGTCGTTTTTTCTAGACCATTAAAAATGGTTGTGTGTACGTGGCATAAGAATGCTGAAAAAGCCACACAGTGTCTTTGTTCCCCACACAGACTGAGCTATGCCTCATTAACTTATAATGCTGAAGGGAAGTTTGTTTTATAGGTCAGGAAGTGTTCCAATCTAGTTTACAGCTAATAATAAAGAAAAGCAAACACGACACAGCAAGCAAGTAAAAAGCACTTTAAAACCTAACCAGCATTTTTTTTTTTAAGTTATCACATGTTGGTTGCAAAACTTTACAGAATATGTAGACCCAACATTTCATATTCCTGATATGTGCCTGCTGTACCATGTTACGTGAATGAAAAAGTGCCATATTCTCTTTGTATTGCTTCCTTTGTGTGAAATCCCTGGTGTTCCAGTCTCTCTGCTTTCCTATTAAAAAAACTGACCACACTAAGCAGTTGAATACATCATGATTAGCTCTCTAGCTGTGCTGAGAACTCTGCCTACTCTACTCCAATGATGAGACTTCTCTTGACACCCCCCTCCCAAGCCTTTTACCGGAAAGATCATTTTGCTGTTGCTTCTCCCCCCCCACCCCCCCCCAACCCAGCTCTTATGCAGCTGAGAATAGCCAGGATGGCTTTGGCCAATTATGGCTCAGGGGGTTTAGTACACGCCCCACACTATATAATGCTGCCTGGAAGTCAGCCTTGTGTAGTGTGTTGGTGGTTTACAGAGAGAGACAGAGAGAGAGAGAATGTAATTTTTTGGAGTTAGATAGAGCAGGCAGGCAGGCTAGTCAGTTAGAGGTACAGTGTGTAGAGAATGTATTTGCATCCCAGGTGTTGTATATATATTTATACACTGTATTGAGTTTAGCTAGATCCGCTCTTCCTAATATACTGACAGGCAGGCAAGTGATTGTGCTAGCTGAAAAATTCATGCTAACAAAAGCATTTTGGTGCAAAAATTAAAAAAGGCCCATGCACTTTGGTGCTATTGAGGGGTGGCAGGCAGTTCATTCTCAAATTAATAAGCTGTTCTGCAGCAAGGCACTCTGATGCATCGCATAGATGTGAAGTTGAACCTTTAAAACACAGTCAGGAGGCCGAAGGGCATCAAAAACCACAGCAGTGATAGCTGATAATAGCATGGCTGTTTTGTACAACGTCACTACAGTACTACCCTACCTCACTGCGCACTCACTGCTGTGCTCCTCGTTCCCCAAGACAAGCGTGAGACACTGTCTGTGTCTCTGCACCTCCCATGCCCAGCGGCGCGACGCTTCACGCATTGAACTGACATCAGTTCCGGTTGCTGACGTGAGTTCCGATATCCGCCATTTGCGTTCCACGCTGGTTATGTGGAACCGGCGGCTACATATAAAGATCACAGGTCATCCCGCGTGGAGTTCGCGCGGGGGGGGGGTGAATAGAGATCGCAATATTCTCACGATTAATCGTGCAGCTCTGAAAGGCAGGGATCTTCTCATATTAATGCCACAGGCAGGGGATCATTCTGCAAGTATTTTCATGTGGTGTGCTGTGTCCTCCACAGTGTGCACCTAAAGCCACATGAATACAATTGCTGTTGTTGTCAAATTAATATCACAGGCAGTGGCTGATCAGCAAGTATTTTCACTGCGCCCATTCCTGCGCCCACCAAGAGTAACTGTGAGGGCTTACAGTGTTGTGGCAACACCAACACCTAGGACCCAAATTTCTGCAGAGTATATACGGCAGGCCCCTACTTTCAAACATCCAACTTACGACTCCTACTTGCAAACGGAAGGAGACAACAGGAAGTGAGAGGAAATCTACCCCTAGGAAGGGAAATTCTCTTCTGTAAGAGGTGTCTCCTGTCCACTGATGCTTTATCACCAATCCTTG
Source organism: Rana temporaria (assembly GCF_905171775.1). NCBI lineage: Eukaryota > Metazoa > Chordata > Amphibia > Anura > Ranidae > Rana > Rana temporaria. Next base: position 455,498,723 of record NC_053489.1, read on the forward strand.
TTTCACAATTTTCCCAAATTTTCAAAAAATCATTTGTCATTGGGACAGAAAGTGAGGTGCAATCTTCTGAACAGATGCACACAGACAGCAAAACAAATGTTACAGGGGTGATAACCCCTCTCTAAAAAGCTTGAAAATAGATTTTTGGGCTGGAGCTGCACTTTAAAAAAGTACCAGTTCCAAATTACAAACATATTCTACTTAACAACAAACCTACAGTCCCTGTCTTGTTTACACCGCCTGTATACTGCTGTTCAAAGTATATAGGGCCAAAGGGGCTTGTAATGACCTGGGGGGGGGGGGGGGGGGGAACCCATGCTATTTTTCTCAGTGATTTTCATCCATACTGCAGGGACCAGACATTACATTAAAGCCGCAAGCAGTTTTAAATGATTTTTCTTATAGTAATCCCATTTTGTGCAGGGACAGTTCTAAATATGTGCTACTTCACAGGCATACTATAGACACCCAGCGGGTACAATATTTAAAGGAATTACATTTTTTTTGTTTCACTTTAAGCATCATTAAAATCACTGAAAGAAAACGACCATTTTTAAAACGTATTTTTCCATTGATACATGTTCCCTGGGGCAAGACCCAGGTTATCAAACCCGTTTTACGACAATAACTTGCATATTAGCCTTTAAAATGTGCACTTTTGAATTTGAACGTTCGAGTCCCATAGACTTCAATGGGGTTCTAAAAGTTTGCGCGAACGTTCAGTCCGTTCAAAGGTTCTGGTGTGAACCGAACGGGGGGGGGGGGGGGGGGGTGCGGCTCATCCCTAGTACAGATGCAGCTCAGACCTGTGGTAAATGCTTGCTTTTAAGGTAAACAACTAATTATGTATTTCTCACATGCAGTCTTGAAAAGGTAAATTGACCCTAAAAGACTGCTGTGAGAAAATTATGATGCAAGCTATCAAATCATTCTCTGTTGAGAATAATATGCTGAAAATTATTTTCTAGCTTTATTGATTTTCTACCTCTGTTAAAAGATTATATCACTATTATATTTTACTTTCCTCTGAATTATAACCAATATGATTATGAAAACTACAATTTTTCTCAAATCCTTGCCTTTTGCTTATATTTTACTAGCCATATAATTAAAACATATCCAAGTTCAAAATGTAAAATTCGATAGTCATTTCCACATTGTATTTCATACTGTTCTAGCTTACTTTTATTAATCTGGTTGATCTTGGAGTTTGTAAACTTACTTTGTGAAGATCCCCACACATTTACATGAATTCTGTGACATTCTGTATTTACTATTCCCTGTGAGTAGGCACTGCTGTGTCACACATGTCATAGAGCCTGCCTCCTGAACTACAGAAGTGCTGAAAGAAGGAGTTTCAGGAGGCAGAGTCAACACAGGAATCACAGCTTGCAGGCAGCGAGGTACCATGGGATATGTAGTCCTTTAGAAATTGAAAGTAAATAGCAGAGGAGAAGCTGAAAAGCATGCAGGGAATCCAGGAAGATGTGTAAAGATATGACCAGCAGGCAGACAGAACTCACAACACGAAAGGATATTTTTCCAGTAAGCTTGTTTTGAATTGTCAAATATAAGTCTTGTTTTTGTTCAAATTACAATGCTGATCATAAAGTGAAAGTGTACACTGTGACCATAGGATTAATGAGGGAAAATAAAGAAATTAGATTTGTTATTACATTTGGAAAATTACATTATTATGTATTTATATATATATATATATATATATATATATATATATATATATATATATATATATATATATATATATATATATATATATATATATATATATATATATATATATATATATATCTTTATGACAGATATATCATTATTATGTTTTTGTTTTTTAACAGAATTCCTTCATTTTGTATGGAAAGCATCCATGCTTACAGCAGAACCTTTCTTTTATATAAAATGATCATTAGCATCAACTTGTGTTCTAACTTTGACATTAGTAAAACTTTTACTATGAAGTCTCTGTTAGAAGATGTTCAAGTTTTCTCTGCGCTGTTCCATTTACACTTCTATGGTCTATGGATTCATGTACAGGCATCTTGACTTGCAGATTGGCACTGTGCAGTATGAAAGGTTATAATTTACTCCTAGAATTCTAACTTTCTAAATTTCAGCATCTACAAAGCCAGGGCTTTTAACACTTTGCCAAGCATATTTGCTCATTTGTGCTACATCAATGCACCTTTAATATACTTTAGATGAAGAAAAGGTGCACATTACCTCAGATCCGGGCATTTTGCTTAGTTTAGACAGAACACATTGTACAATATAATAGCAACTCTCAGTCAAAAGCAAGTTTTTGTTTCTCCCTGTGTATTTTTTGAAGACACAAAGAATGGAGGAACCTAACAAATTCCATGGAGCGTGAAAAAGTAAAATGTGGATAAATTCATCAAACTACAGATATTGTTAATATGGCGAGTTTTGACATGGCAATATTGTTTACAAGCAGGCAATTATTTCAGTCCCTTGGTTGCAACATGTTATTCCCAATCTACTACCTGATTGTGTGAGGGTTGTAGCTTAAACTAATTCCTCTTGAGAAAAATAGGTTATTAAGTGTAGCTGATTATTTTGAAAGAGTGAATAAGGTAATTATTTCTGTAGAATATTTTAATCAAAACCAGTTTGAAGTATTTGTGAGACTTTGTTCTAAATATTCAAAAGTTTGGAATAGTATGTACAGAACGTTTTGGCAACGTCTTCAGATGACAACCAGTTTGCAGTGGATGAAATATTTATCCAGGATTATTTCAATACCTACACTCTTGCCAATGATTTTACACATTTGTTGCTAAATTAAAAATGTGAGATTTATACTGTATAGGAAATATTTGGTGCTTGTTCGAAAAGATTTTAAATGATTGTCACATTAGAAGTGTGAGTTCAGATAAGGTATTGGTAACAAAATACAGCTCTTTTGTGTCTTTTAATACAGAGATTTTAGGGGGTAATCCACAAAGATCCGGCGTAACTTAATTTTTCCCATTTAAGTTACACTGCCTTAAAATTTCTACCTAAGTACCCGATCCACAAAGCACTTACCTAGAAATTTTTGGTTGTGTAACTTAAATTCCGCCAGCGCAAGGCGTTCCTCTTTTCATGGGGGCGATTCCCATTTAAATTAGGCGCGCTCCCGTGCCTGCCGTACTGCGCATGCTCGTGACGTCATTTTCCCGACGTGCATAGTGCGAAATTACGTTACGCCGAGCTTTGTGGATCGCGACGGGTCAATAAAGTTGCGTCGGGAAAAAAAAAAGATACGACAGAAGGGTCTGCTTTTACATGGTGTAAACAGTTTACACTTTGTAAAAGCAGCCCTAATTTTGCGTTTGCAAACTAAAACTTACGGTGAAAAAACGAAGCTGAAAAGCTTTGTGGATCTCCGTAAGTGCTAATTTGCATACCCGAGGCGGCATTTCGACACGAAATGCCCCCAGCGGCGGATGCGGTACTGCATCCTAAGATCCGGCAGTGTAAGTCCCTTACACATGCCGGATCTTCTGCCTAACTATGGAAAACGGATTCTGTGGATCAGTTCCATAGTTAGAAACAGGGATACGACGGCGTATCCCTTTTGAGGATCTGGCCCTTAGTTTTGAGTATTATTGTCAGCTCTTAATTATATAAAAACTTGCTTGACTTAAATATTTTATTCCATATTGAGATATAGGCAGATTGGTTTTGGTTGTTGGACTCTGAGGGCCAGATTCATAGAAAAAGTACGCCGGAGTATCTGCTGATACTCCGGCGTACTTTCAAATTTGCCGCGTCGTATCTTTATTTGTAATTCACAAACAAAGATACAACAGCATTTGGCTACGATCCGACAGGCGTACGACTTCGTACGCCTTCGGATCTTAGGATGCAATACTTCAGTGCCCGCTGGGTGGAGTTTGCGTCGTTTTCCACGTCGGGTATGCTAATTAGCTGTTTACGACGATCGACGAAGGTACGCGCGTTCGTCGCATTCTCTTACGTCGTCGCTAGTCGGCTTTTCCCGTCGTAAAGTTGCAATTGCTATTTAGGTGGTGTAAAATTAGAAAGCCCATGTTAAAGTATGGCCGTCATTCCCGCGTCGAATTTCAAATTATTATTTTTTTGCGTAAGTCTTCCGGGAATCCGAAAGTACGTAACGCACGTCGCCATTCAAAACATTACGTCGGGTGACGTCATTTCGCGCAAAGCACGGCGGGAAACTTCAAAATGGAGCATGCGCAGTACGTTCGGCGCGGGAACGCGCCTAATTTAAATGGAACACGCCCCATTTGAATTAGGCGGGCTTGCGCCGGTCGGCTTTACTCTACGCCGCCGCAAGTTTACAGGTAAGTGCTTTGTGAATCAAGCACTTACGCTGAAAACTTGCAGGGGAGTAACGTAAACGGGATACGTTACGCCGCCGTAATTCTACATGAATCTGGCCCTTAGTTAGCAACCTTTGAGCTTTTGTGAGTTGTTTATTCGCCAGATTGGTTAACTTGGAAGGGGGGGTTTGTCTTCTAGAAAGGCAAATATAATGGCACATAATATGACAAATAGGGGTAGATTTACCAAAAGAGTAGAGCATGTTCACTTTGGAAAGTGAAAATTTACTTTCGCTTAGCTTAGTAAAATCTGTGAAAATTATTTTTGCAAAAAATGACAATGCAATATTTTGATTGATGAAGAACTGAAGTGTTTTTTTTACCAGGTTGGTTAGTTTGGTAGGGGGGAATTACTTTTTATAAAGAAAGAAATCAAATATATGGGTTGCCTTCAACAACAGTGATCTTTTATCGACTTGATGATTGCTAAGCAGCTTTTAGCTTTGGAACCGTATCTGTATCCTGTGGGACTCCTCCTCCCCACAAAACCCCCACCACCCCTCCTTGACCTTATCCTGCCCTTCTTCTCTTTCTTCCTTTACCACCCTGCTACTGTTGGATTCCTTTAGCCCTTCTGTTTGCTGGCCTACTATTTCATGCTGAGGCCACTCCTGCCCTTCAGTTGTGGATTGCATTTCTCGGATAGGTGGAGCAGACCCCATAGGACTGTCTCCTACTTGAGTACATCTTCTGGGTTCACGGCTCCGGCACTGTGAGTGGCCGGAGCCGCGATGACATCATTCCTGCGCATGTGCGCAGCAGTTCTTTTTTCGGCAAGGAGCTCTGATTTTCCGGAAGTGTCTGCCGGACCTTCAGAGCGCATGCGCCCATGACGTCAGCGGCTGCATACAAGGTGAATATCTCCTAAACTGTACAAGTTTAGGAGGTATTCATTTTACCTACAGGTAAGCCCTATAGGTAAAAATGTGCTAAAAGGGTATACAACCACTTGAATGTGTTTTGGCATGCAAATTGTCCTTCATATTAACAAAGTCCGTTAGGATGCCATTAAGAATTAGGATGCTCATTTTTGTGCGAGAATTCGCTCAATTTTACTTCCGTTCCTGCATTGCACAAATATGAGCCAAGCCTAATTATGGATTATTGGAAGGCAAAGCTGGCTACACCCCGTCTGACCATATTTTAGCTTAGAAACAGCGGGTTTCAGTAGGCACAATTTTGAGACACCATCTGCTAATAATTCAGTTACCAAGCAAACCAATCTGCTAATAACTTTCACAATACCAGCTTCAAATTTGAAGTGTAATTTTATAATACAGTATTAAACAACTTAAAGACATTCCAAAACTTGGAGGACATCATTTTTTTTCTATACAGACTTTTTAATTTATAGCGCTTTCTTCAATAAATGACTTTAAAAGCTATATTAAATAATTGAAGCAACTACAGTATGCACAGTTGATATAAAAAGTCTACACACCCCTGTTAAAATGTAAAAAAATGAGACAAAGATAAATCATTTCAGAACTTTTTCCACCTTTAACGTGACCTATAAACTGTACAATTCCGCTGAACAACAAACTGACATCTTTTAGGTGGAGGGAAGTAAAAATAATATGATTTTTGATGTGTGCACCCTACAACTAATACTTTGTTGAAGCACCTTTTGATTTTATTACAGCACTCAGTCTTTTTGGGTACGAGTCTATCAGCATGGCACATCTTGACTTGGTAATATTTGCCCACTCTTCTTTGCAAAAACATTCCAAATCTGTCAGATTGCGAGGGTATTTCCTGTGCGCAGTCCTCTTCAGATCACACCACAGATTTTCAATTGGATTCAGGTCTGGGATCTGGCTGGGCCATTCCAAAACTTTAATCTTCTTCTGGTGAAGCAATTCCTTTGTTGATTTAGGTGTATGTTTTGGGTCATTGTCACGCTGAAAGATGAAGTTCCTTTTCATGTTCAGCTTTCTAGCAGAGGCCTGAAGGTTTTATACCAATATTTGGAACTGTTCATAATTCCCTCTACCTTGACTAAGGCCCCTGTTCCAGCTGAAGAAAAACAGACCCAAAACATGTTGCTGCCACCACCATGCTTCACTGTGGGTGTTCTTTTGGTAATGTGCTGTGTTGTTTTTGTGCCAAATATATATTTTGGAATTATGGCCAAAAATTTAATTCTTGGTTTCATCAGACCATAACACATTTTTCCATATGCTTTTGGGAGACTTCATATGTGTTTTTGCAAGATTTAGCTGGGTTTGGATATTTTTCTTCTTAAGAAAAGGTTTCCGTCTTGACACTCTACCCCATAGCCCAGACATACAGTATGAAAGGTCCCAGCAATATGCGGGACCAACATGGGATAGTTCAAAGGAGAAAGCACGCTGTGCAGTTCTCCTGCTGTGCATTTCTCTCGTTCCAGGTGTCATGCGATGCTGGGCAGCGGCGGCCGTGATTGGTGGACCAGGCGGAGCAGCTGATTGGCCGGTTCGAGCGGGAGGAAGCCCGCGCTGTAGGAGGCTATAAAGGGTCGCCAGCACGGCGGTCTCCTCAGCAGCCCTGTCAGCCAGCGTCGCAGCAGGTTAGTGCGGGCGCGTCTCTGCCACAAAAAAAAAAAAAAAAAAGTATGAAGCGCCGCGCTGCTAATAGCAGGGAGGCTCTCCTGTGCCAGCTGCTGGAGAGGGCTGAAAGCAAGGGGGGTGAGGAGTGGCTGCGCCGCTGTCTTGGGGAGGATAGTGCTGCGGTACAGGCTACCCCCCCTCCCCCTGTGCAGAAGAAGAAAGGCTCAGCTGCGGTAAAGCAGCAGCCTGGTAAGAGAAAGAAAGGGGGTCAGTGTGCAGCTCCTTCTCCCCAGGTAACAGTCTTGAAGGAAGAAGTTGGAGCTGTGACAAGAAGAGCATCTCGTCAGCAGGAGTGCAGCGCTACTCACCTTACAGCTGTGGAGGAGAGCGAGCAGCCAGTGTCCCATGTTGGTGAGAATTCTTTATCTGATTTGTCTCAATTGTCAGTACTAGTTAATTCATTGTCTAATGTGTTACAACAGTTCCAAGGGGCACATGTTAGTGGTGCTGATAGAGTTCAAGGGGCACAGGGTTCTGGTGCATATGCTGAGAGGAATGTACATGTTAATACAGGTGCACAAGCTAGTGGTGCAGAGCAGTGTTTTCATGAGGCAGAATGCCAGAGAGCACAGGCAGCTGGTGCCAATTATGTTCAGGATGTCAGCAATGATTTTGTGACATATGACATGACATGTTTGGATGATGTAAATTCTGTTTGGCAAGAAGCAAGTGCTCCTGCTTTTCAAAGCACCAAGAAGCTTCCAGTCAGGGGTACGGTTAACATTATTAACCCTGCGTTGCCTATCAGGCCGTCGGCTGGGACAGTAGGGGAGTTTTCCTTTAAGGAACCCCTCCCATGTGTGCTGTCCCCACTGGGCTTTCATTTGCCTAGGGCAGTTAAAGAGAAGATTTGGAGAGGAGAATTCGTTGACCTATTGTCATTATTGCCCTCCTCCAAGGAATTTTTAGTTAAAGCTGACAAGCAGGCCGGCGATAGGTCCGAGGAGGACAGGAGGCGGGCCGTGCCTAAAACATTTCAGAATTGGCTGCAAGCTTTCTGCATTTATGCTGCAGTGATGGGGGAACGTTTCCCCGGCAAGTGCTCCGGGCTATTCCAGCACTTGGACATTATAGCCGAAGCCTTCCGTCATTTCGGAGGCTCGGCTTGGTTCTCATACGATGAGAATTTTAGACAGAAATTAGCGGTCCACCCTTCGTTACACTGGGGGACAAAGGATGTAGGTTTGTGGTTAAACCTAATGTTGCCACCTAAACCTCAGTTTACCCCTAAGCCCCCGGCAAGTAGTCAGGGTAGTTTTCGCAAAGGTTTCTGCTTTGCCTTCAATGAAGGCCAGTGCAAGTTCCTTACAAACTGCCGTTATAGGCATGAATGTTCATACTGCAGCGGTTCTCACCCAGCCAGCAGATGTTTTCGCAAATCCGCCGCATCCTCTTTTCAGCCGGTCACTAAAGATAATCATGGGAAAAGCACCGACGCCGGTGAGGCTAGCCGTAATGCGACCATGGTTAGAGCGCTACCCAGACCGCAGGATGGCGGCTCTGCTAATTGAAGGATTCGAGGAGGGTTTTTTAGTCCCGACCTTTAAAGGTCCGGGTTGTACGATGGTAAGAAATTTACAATCTATTGATTGCCACTTGGAAATAGTTCATGAGAAAATATTTAAGGAGCTGGCTGAGGGTAGGATCGCGGGCCCTTTTCAGGTCCCCCCTTTCGAGAATTTTCGTCTATCTCCCCTGGGTATAGTCCCAAAGAAAGAGGCGGGAGCATATAGACTGATACATCATCTCTCTTACCCTCCTAAATTCTCCCTGAATGATGAAGTTTCTAACGTTTTAGCTCCAGTTTGTTACTCCTCATTCGATGAAGCTTTGGTCATCTTGAGGCGGATGGGTAAAGGTTCGCTGCTGGCGAAAGCCGACATCAAGGCAGCTTTTCGGTTATTGCCGGTCCATCCACAAGGTTTCAATTCCTTGGGTTTCCAATTCTCGGGTCAATTTTTCTTTGATAAAGCCATGCCCATGGGATTTTCGTTATCATGCTTTTACTTTGAAGCCTTTTCCACCTTTTTGCACTGGGTTCTAACACAGAAGTTTCCCCATGGTGCCGCCCTTCACTACCTAGACGATTTTTTAATTTTTGGAAGAGAAGGATCCTTGGAATGTGCTGAGACATTGCAAGTTTTCTTCGGTATTTGTGAGGAATTTGGAGTGCCCCTGGCACACGAAAAGACCTCTTTTCCCTCCACGACTATCGAATTCCTCGGTATTACCATAGATTCGATACGAATGGAGTTCAGATTACCTGAACAAAAATTACAGAAGCTCAAATCTTTGATCTCTTCATTTTTGTCTAGGAGGAAAGTGCTATTGAAGGAAGCCCAGTCACTACTGGGGCTTTTTGCGTTTGCCGCCAGGGTCATCCCTATGGCCAGGGTTTTCTCTAGAGGTTTTTCCTTTGCCATTAAAGGCCTTACTAACCCGCGGGCTCATGTCAGTTTATCAAAAGGGGTCAGAGAAGATCTTAAGGTTTGGGATGCTTTTTTAACAAACTTTAACGGTTCTACAGTATGGCAACAAGAGTTTATAGTAAGCAGTCAGATGAATTTCTTTACGGATGCGGCCGGATCTGTGGGCTTTGGTGCCTTCCTTAACGGTCACTGGTCCGCAGGAGTTTGGCACAGGGAGTGGTTGCAGGAGGACATTTTGCAAAACTTGGTCCTCCTGGAATTATTCCCTGTAGTAGTCTCAGTGGTAATATGGAAGGAGTTCTTTGAAAACAGGAGAATTCTGGTCCATACGGACAACAAAGGGGTCCTGTTTGCTATTAATGCCTTGTCTTCCAGATCTCAGCCAGTTGTTAAGCTTTTGCGTTTTTTGGTCCTGCATTGCATGCGCTATAATATTTGGCTTAAAGCTGAGCATATAGCAGGTATCCATAACAATATTGCCGATGCTTTGTCTCGCCAACAGTTCACAAAGTTCCGGGACCTGGCTCCGTCGGCGGATCGACAGGGAACCCCTTGCCCAGAATTCCTCTGGGGCTTGATATGGAGCTGATTTTCAGTAACCTGCGCAACTCTGTTTCAAGTAAGACATGGTCGGACTATAAGTTATCTTGGTCCAGATGGTGTTCTTTTTGCCAAGAGAGGGGTTCTGACCCCTTTAGTGTCACCCCGTTATTAGCTTTGACTTTTTTGTCTAATCTGATTCAGGCACAGATGTCCCCGGCGTCAGTGAGTAAGATCCTTGCAGGAGTTTCATTCTTTTTGAAGTTTTCTGGTTTACCAGCATTAACCTCTTTTTTCCAAGTAACTCAGGTACTGAAGGGTTTTAAGAGATCCAGGCCTTCCAGTGACGGCAGGCGTCCCATTTCGGTCGAACTGTTAATCGACCTCCTTGGATCACTTCGAGAAGTATGTTCATCTGAGTTTGAGGCCCTCTTGTTTCGTGCCGCCTTTTCAGTTGCATTTTTTGGTGCCCTCAGGGTGGGTGAATTTACAGCACTTAACAAGTCCTCTTCGGCTTTTCTCAGGTTCGATCATGTTTGTGTGCAGGACGGTTGTCTTTCTGTTTTCCTTTGCAGGTCTAAATCGCTCCCTGTTGGAAAGGGCTGTTGGTTCTCACTTGCTAGCTCTCCTAACAAGGTTTTATGCCCGGTTACGCAGGTCAAGAAATATTTGTTGGTACGTCCTATGTCCCATGATTCATTTTTTGTGCATATGGATTCGTCCCCTCTTACCAGGTACCAGTTTTCTTCCGTTTTTAAGGCTTGTCTGAGTTTCCTGAACCTCTCTGGGTTGTGTTTTTCTTCACATTCTTTTAGAATTGGGGCGGCCACCGCAGCAAATTCGTTAGGTTTTTCGGAAAGCAGGTTAAAGTATGTAGGACGTTGGAATAGTTCTAGGTATAAGTTATATGTTCGTCCGGAACTATTAATTTTATAATTTTCTTTTTCAGATCAAGGCAAGAAGGTGGTGTGGATAGTTGGCCATTCTTATATTTTTTGGGCCGCCAAGCATGCTGAATCAAGGCCCTACTCCACAAACCTAGGTCTAGACTCCTCATTTTCTTTGTTATGGTCGGGTGTTAGGGGTTTGAGATGGCGGAATGTGAAGGAACATCTAGTGTATTTGTCGGCCATGTGGCCATCACCTCAGATTTTAGTGCTTCATGCAGGTGCCAATGATTTAGGTAAATTGGGTACTTGGGAACTGATATGTGAAATAAAGAGGGATTTACACACTATAAGCCTCATGTTTCCAGGTTCTGTTTTGGCCTTTTCCGAAATGGTCCCAAGAATGCTATGGTCTCCACAGAGTGGTCTGTTTTACCTAGACAGAATTCGCAGAAGGCTTAACAGAACCATTCACAGTTTTCTGGTTTCATCTGGCGGAGTGTCGTTCCGCCATTCGGAACTAGAAGGATTTATCCCTGGCCTTTTCCGTAAGGACAATGTTCACTTGTCACCCATTGGCATTGACATTTTCAACATGGGTTTACAAAACCTGATTGAAGCAGCCACGGTGGTGGGGGGGCCTCAGCCGGCAGTTGCTCTGCCGCCATCGGCCGGTGGGGATTAGTCGTCCAGCTTTTGCTGGATGGACAACAGGTTATTCCCTTTGAGAGATTTATGACTATTTATTTATTTATTTAATTAAATTAATTTAACCCTTCCCCTATGGGTAACACCGTGGCCTTTTAATTTCCATTAATAAATATGTTGGATTATATTTGAGTGTGGAGTTTTTATTCTGTAAATACCTTTGTGCTAGCCCATGAAAGGTCCCAGCAATATGCGGGACCAACATGGGATAGTTCAAAGGAGAAAGCACGCTGTGCAGTTCTCCTGCTGTGCATTTCTCTCGTTCCAGGTGTCATGCGATGCTGGGCAGCGGCGGCCGTGATTGGTGGACCAGGCGGAGCAGCTGATTGGCCGGTTCGAGCGGGAGGAAGCCCGCGCTGTAGGAGGCTATAAAGGGTCGCCAGCACGGCGGTCTCCTCAGCAGCCCTGTCAGCCAGCGTCGCCCACCCTCCCTCCCTATTCTCTGTCACGATGTTGTCCAAAAAGGGGGATTAGTCGTCCAGCTTTTGCTGGATGGACAACAGGTTATTCCCTTTGAGAGATTTATGACTATTTATTTATTTATTTAATTAAATTAATTTAACCCTTCCCCTATGGGTAACACCGTGGCCTTTTAATTTCCATTAATAAATATGTTGGATTATATTTGAGTGTGGAGTTTTTATTCTGTAAATACCTTTGTGCTAGCCCATGAAGAAGATGGGAGATTGTTGTCACATGTAACACACAGCCAATACTTGCAATATATTCCTACAGCTCCTTTAATGTTGCTGTAGGCCTCTTGGCAGTCTCCCTGACCAGTTTTCTTCTCGTCTTTTCATCAGCTTTGGAGGGACGTCCAGTTCTTGGTAATGTAATTGTCACATATTTTCTCCACTTGATGATGACTGTCTTCACTGTGTTCCATGGTATATCTAATGCCTTGGAAATTCTTTTGTACCTTTCTCCTGACTGATACCTTTTAACAATGAGATTCCTTTGATCTTTAGAAGCTCGCTGCAGACTAGGGATGAGCCGAACACCCCCCGGTTTGGTTCGCATCAGAACATATTGAACGGACCGAAAGTTTGCGCGAACTTTAGAACCCTATTAAAGTCTAGGGGCTTCGAACGTTCGAAATCAAAAGTGCTAATTTTAAAGGCTAATATGCAAGTTATTGTCCTAAATCAGTTTTGGGGACCCGGGTCCTGCCCCAGGGAACATGTATCAATGCAAAAAAAAGTTGTGTAGCCATAGATAAAGCACACAGTCCAGATAAAAACACAGTCATGAGTGAACGACACCGTCTATGTTAAAAGGTAAAAGCCCAAGTCTCATTCAGCCTCAAAAACTAAATGAAGGGCCCAGCACTTGTGATGAAAACAGGCTCCTGAAATATCAGCCGGAAGGCTCTCTGGGATCAGCTGTTGGTGTTCCACAGGGGAGACACACTTCCGTAAGGGTGTGTAGTAAAGCTGGAGCCCACCAAGAAAATGGCCGCTCACAGGATGGCGATAATAATGAGGCAGGCCAAGGGAGATGATGTGGCCACTCCTTTGGCCCGTGTCAGAGGAAGGAGAGGGGCCAGGGGGGCTCTTTCTCCAATCAGATAACATGTTTTGAAGCTCCTGGCTTTTTTGACAAAGCTTATTTTAACAATTAAATAAATGAAACAATTTAAGCTTAATTAAACAAGCTGAAGTTAAAAGCTAGTTGGCTACTATGCACAGCTGCCCCAGATTTGTTGCACTCTCCAGTTTTAATAAATTAACCCATTGTTAATTTTGGATCTGTATACAAGTGATTTTGATATTTTAAGTTTTCTTATATATACTGTATTACCTATTACAGTATCACTGTTGCTATGTTAACAATTACCTAATAATAACATAATTATTATGGAAAGGTAGTGATGGTACAGGAAGTATTTTTTGCTGTTTATTCTATTCTACTGTAGCTTTGGCATAATATTTAGGGCAAGCGTTCTGAGCTCTAGTAGTCGGCCTGCATGGTTAATGCTGAATAAAAGAAATGCCTGCAAGGATGTCATAGACATACAAACTAGTGTGCTGTTTACATATAATAAATTATAGAGCATCCTCTTATTTTATTACTTAGTACTTGAGCAGCCCCTTAAATATGCAACATGCCTCCCAGGTACTATAGCATTCGTTTGCAAAATGCATCTTTTTGTCTTTGCTATCTCTAGGTACTTACTGTATATATCTTACAAGTACTGTATATTCCACAAATCTGCCGGTCTTACAACAGTTGCCCAGCCAGTTCATAACATTGGGAAATACTCACTTACAGTACAGGTTTATTATGTGAAGCAAATAAAAATGTCATGTTGTTTACATTGTAATCATCCAGATCTGTAATTTAAAAATAGAAAATAAGATTTTTACTGCCATCTTTTCATGGTGTCCTCTAGCTCATAGATGTGATTCGGCGGCTGGCTCCAGCCTAGGGAAATCATTTTGATTATATAACAGTAAAGGATACTAACAGATGAATAAAACAGGTATGACATTTTAAATTTAGCATTTTTGTGGGTATATAACATTTAAAAAGCAAAATTAAAACAAAGAAAAATAAAGGCAATATATTGCAGCTCACAAATCCATAAATGTGGTTGCTGCATTTGTTTTCTTTTTTAGGCTTTTCTCCTTTATTTTCTTCCAATTATCTGAACAGTAAAACACCTCCTGTCTTACAGTTAAGCTGTAATGTATAAAATATTTGTCTTTGGGTTTAATACCACTTTAACCGCTTAACCACTTCATTACTGGGCACTTAAACCCCCAATTTTCAGCTTTCATCGCTGACGCATTTTGAATGACAATTGGGCGGTCATACAACACTGTACCCAAATTATATTTTTATCATTTTTTTCCCACAAATAGAGCTTTCTTTTGGTGGTATTTGATCATCTCTGCGATTTTTATTTTTTGCGCTATAAACAAAAAAAGACAGAAATTAAAAAAAAAACACAATATTTTTAACTTTTTGTTATAATAATATCCCCATTTAAAAAAAAAAAAAATCGCAATAAGCATATATTGATTGGTTTGCACAAAAGTTATTGCGCCTACAAAATAGGGGATAGATTTATGATTTATTTTTTATTTTTTAGTAGTAATGGCGGCGATCTGCGATTTTTTTGTCAGGCCTGTGATATTGCGGCGGACATATCGGACACTTTTGACACAATTTTGGGACCATTCACATTTATACAGCGATCAGTGCTATAAAAATGCACTAATTACTGTATAAATGTGACTGGCAGGGAAGGGGCTAACACTAGGGGGTGAGGAAGGGGTTAAATGTATTCCCTGGGTGTGTTCTAACTGTGTGTGGAGGGTGACTGACTGGGGGAGGATACCGATGCTGTGTCCCTATGTACAAGGGACACAGCATCGGTCTCCTCTCTCCCTGACAGGACGTGGAGCTCTGTGTTTACACAAAGAGCTCCACGTCCCTGCTGTCACCGCCGATCGCGGGTACCTGGCGGACATCGCGGCCGCCAGGCACGTGCATCGGCTTCCCAGGGATGTGCCGGGCACAGTGTTTCCCCGCTGCACACCCCCAGCGGCGCGCGCAGGGAATGTAAATAGCAGGAAGTCCATGGGCGTCCACCCGTCACTTGAGAGCCGCGCTGTGGATGTATTTCGTCTATAGCGCGGCCCTCTAGTGGTTAAGACCCGGACCATTATACAGGTAAAGGACCTGGCCCCTTTTTGCGATTCGGCACTGCGTCGCTTTAACTGACAATTGCGCGGTCGTGCGACGTGGCTCCCAAACAAAATTGGCGTCCTTTTTTTCCCACAAATAGAGCTTTCTTTTGGTGGTATTTGATCACCTCTGTGTTTTTATTTTTTTGCGCTATAAACAAAAATAGAGTGACAATTAAATAAAAAATGCAATATTTTTTACTTTTTGCTATAATAAATATCCCCCAAAAATATATTAAAAAAAACATTTTTTTCCTCAGTTTAGGCCGATACGTATTCTTCTACATATTTTTGGTAAAAAAATCGCAATAAGCGTCTATTGATTGGTTTGTGCAAAAGTTATAGCGTTTACAAAATAGGGGATAGTTTTATGGCATTTTTATTAATAATTTTGTTTTTTACTAGTAATGGCAGCGATCAGCGATTTTTTCCGTGACTGTGACATTATGGTGGACACATTGGACACTCATGACACATTTTTGGGGCCATTGTCATTTTCACAGCAAAAAGTGCTATAAAAATGCATTGTTTACTGTAAAAATGACAATGGCAGTGAAGGGATTAACCACTAGGGGGCGCTAAGGGGTTAAGTGTGTCCTATTGTGTGTTTATTACTGTAGGGGGACGTGGCTGGACGCGTGATGTAACTGATCGTCGTTCCCTATGACAGGGAACAGACGATCAGTGACAAGCCACAGAGAAGAACGGGCAAGGTTTGTTTACACTCATCTCTCCCCTCCTGTAACCGATCGTGGGACACCGGCGGTGATCGGGT
The DNA here is from genome assembly GCF_905171775.1 of Rana temporaria. Classification (NCBI taxonomy): domain Eukaryota; kingdom Metazoa; phylum Chordata; class Amphibia; order Anura; family Ranidae; genus Rana; species Rana temporaria. Next base: position 455,514,724 of record NC_053489.1, read on the forward strand.
CTGCGGGTCCCGCGGGCGTGGTCACGGAGCTTTGGACTGGGCTGGGTTCTTAAAGTGGACATACATGTATGCCCTTGTGCCCAGCCGTGCTATTCTGTCGACGTATATTGTCGTGTGACGGTCCTTAAGTGGTTAAAGTTGATCTCTGATGCCGCGTACACACGGTCGTTTTTCGGCATGAAAAAAAATGACATTTTTAAAAACATCATTTAAAATGATCGTGTGTGGGCTTCACATCGTTTTTCGGCTCCTGAAAAACGACAAAAAAAAAATTCGAACATGCTGCATTTTTTAATGTCGTTTTTTAAAATGTCATTTTTCGGGTTGTAAAAAATGATCGTGTGTAGGCTAAAACGACTTTTTAAACCCGCGCATGCTCAAAAGCAAGTTATGAGACGGGAGCGCTCAATCTGGTAAAACTACCATTCATAATGGAGTAAGCACATTCATCACGCTGTAACAGACAAAAAAGAGCGATTCGTCTTTTACTAACACGGAATCAGCTAAAAGCAGCCCAAAGGCGAATAGAACTTCCCCATTTGAGTGCCGTCGTACGTGTTGTATGTCACAGCGCTTTGTTCATCATTTTTCAAAAACGATGGTGTGTGGGCAACATTGGGGTGGATTCAAGAAGCAATTGCGCCTGTGTAACCATAGGTTACACAGCGCAATTGCTTATTTGCCCCGGCGTAACGAGTGCTCCTGATTCAGGAACCTCGTTACGCCGACTGCAGCCTAAGATCTGCGTGGCATAAGGCTCTTATGCCCGCATATCTTAGGCTGCATTCTTGCGATGGCCGCTAGGTGGCGTTCCCGTTGTGCTCAGCGTATAGTATGCAAATTGCATACTAACACCGATTCACAACGTTGCACGAGCCCTGCGTACGCAATTTACGTTGTTTCCGTACGGCGGTTTTTGCGTAAGGCTGCCCCTGCTATTAGCAGGGGCAGCCAATGTTACGTATACCCGTCGTTACCGCGTCGCAAAATTTCAATTTTACGTAGTTTGCGTAAGTGATTCGTGAATGCCGCTGGACGCCATTCACGTTCACTTTGAAGCAAATGACGTCCTTGTGACGTCATTTGCCGCAATGCACGTCGGGAAAGTTTCCCGACGAAGCATGTGCTCTACGATCGGCGCGGGAACGCGCCTAATTTAAATGATTCCCGCCCCCTACGGGATCATTTAAATTGCGCGCGCTTGCGCCGGGCATTTTGACGGCGCACCCGCGCAATTTACGGAGCTTCTGCTCCGTGAATCGAGGGCAGCGCAAAAAAATTGCGGGGGCACAGGGCAAAATCGTTGCCCTGCGCCTCCGTAATAAATGCGCAAATCTACTTGAATCCGGACCATTGTTTTTAATGATGAAGTTGGAAAAACGTTGTTTTTTGGACATGCTGAAAAATGTCATTTTTTTCAAAGTGTGTACGCGGCATGAGAATTAGTGAAAAATGTTCCCTTACGGTGGGGTCCCCTACAGCGCAAGGATTAAATACGTGTTAAGTCTAGGAGGGGGATGAAAAGAGTATATTACTTATTCCTTGAAAAGGTCAGCTCTAGAGTCCATATACACTCATAGGACACTTTATTAGGCACACCTTTCTAGTAGCGGGTTCGACCCCCTTTTTCCTTCAGAACTGCCTTAATTCTTTGTGGCATAGATTCAACAAGGTGTTGGAAACATTCCTCAGCGATTTTGGTCCATATTGCCCTGATAGCATTGCGCAGTTGCTGTAGATTTGTCAGCTGCACATCCATGATGCAAATCTCCTATTCCGCCACATCCCAAATGTGCTATATTGGATTGAGATCTGATGACTGTGGAGGCCATTGGGGTACAGCAAACTAATTGTCATGTTCAAGAAACCAGTGGTGAAAATGTTGAGCTTTGTGACATGGTGCATTATCCTGCTGGAAGTAGCCATCAGTAGATCGGTACACTGTAGTCATAAAGGGATGGGCATGGTCGGCAACACTACTCAGGTAGGCCATGGCGTTTAGACCATGCTCAATTGGTACTAAGTGGCCCAAAGTGTGCCAAGAAAATATATCCACACCATTACACCACCAGTGAATCATTGGTACAAGGCAGGGTGTAGCCATAATTTAATGTTGTGTTAGCCAAATTCTGACCCTACCATCAGAATGTCGCAGCTGAAATCGAGACTAATCAGACCAGGCAACCTTTTCCAATCTTCTATTATCCAATTTCGATGAGCCTGTGCAAATTTTAGCATCAGTTCCCTGTTCTTAGGTGACAGGAGTGGCACCTAATGTGGTCTTCTGCTGCTGTAGCCCATCCTCTTCAAGGTTTGATGCATTGTGCATTCAGAGATGGTATTCTACATGCCTTGGTTGATTGAGTTTCTCTTGCCTTTCTATCATCTCAAACCAGTCTGCCTATTCTCCTCTGACATTAACAAGGCATTTTTGTCCACACAAGTGCCTCTCACTGGATATTTTCTCTTTTTCGGACCATTCTCTGTAAACCCTAAAGGCTGTGCATGAAAATCCCAGGAGATCAGCAGTTGTTTAAATACTCAGAGCAGCCATCTGGTACCAACAATGATGCCATGTTCAAAGTCGCTTAAATACCCTTTCTTCCCCATTCTGATGTCCGTTTTTCCAGCAAGTTGTCTAGATGCCTAAATGCATTGAGTTTCTGCCATGTGATTGGCTGATTAACAATTTGTGTTACCAAGCAATGGAACAGTTGCACCTATCAAAGTGGCCAGTGAGTGTATAATGAATGACATAAAGATAGACGTTGAATTTTTTGAGTGAAAGGGGCTTATAGGGGTCTAGCTGGGAGACTGATCACCAGCCAAAAGTTGAAAACAGCCAGGAGGTTGAGCTAAGCTTGTTTGTTTAGTAAGGATGTATTACTTAGCCAACCCTAGCTCCATCAGGTTTTCCTTCTTTTCCCTAAATCCTCGGTCTGTGGGCAGTGCCTTGGCATCATTAAGTTCCATTGCACGGCTGTCAAACCTGCATTTTACGTAAAGCAGTCTAGACTTCATCCAGAGTGCCTTAGGAAGGAGGCATCACCGGACTGGCTACACAGATTGAAGGAGGTGTATGTCGGCAGCTGTAAGAGCGATAGTGGGCTTGCGTGTGCCCACAGCACGACCCTGCAAATGGTATTGTTACCATCTTGGTGCAAGCACCTTCATTATCTTTCTCTGCAGCCATTGCTCAGGTCCCGCTCTGCCATTTTTTCCTGTGACGTCTTTAGAGGGCTACTTTTACTTTCAGATTCCGGCACCGCCTCCCAATGATTCACCGCTAAGACTTCCCCGATCCTACTTTAATGAATGTAAAGACAAGTAGTGTTCCCAGTGCCTCCAGGGATATGCATGTCATATTTCCCAGGAGACACAGAGGGCACTAAATTTCCCCAGGCTAGGATGAATAATGGGGAGTGGGCCAAACCTCTACAATAAAAAAAAAAGGTAAGAAAGCAAGGGAACTAAAGAGATGTTTCTGTAGCAGAGCTGGGGAGTGTTGAAGAGGAGGGAAGTTCATTTTTAGGGTGAAGATCTGCTTTAATATCATAACTAGCTGCACTTTTTAGTGTTAATGCAGGTACATTGCAATGTGGGGCTTCCTATCTTTTGTGACAAAACTTTATATGTCCTGTTTTTTGTATAGAGTAGGGGCTGGTTAGAACCCTTGAATCATTTAAATGTTATGCGTGTCCTGTGGAAATATTGCATATCAGTGTTAAACACTGTCTGCGAAGATGTGTCCCTACTACCTATTGCAAAAATATAAAAGCTTTCCATTAAATCTACAGTCACTTACTTTTCTTGTGCTAATCCAAGTTTCCAGACATTTCCATTTGTAATGTCTTTCTTCCTTACAGACTGTAGCTCAGGACACAGGAAGGAGTTGACCAGAAGACCTCATTAGCACATACCCTGCATCATCCACCCACCTGTTCCCAGGTGCATGTTTTTTAAATAAAATGCAATCAATCACTGATCACCCTTCTCACTAAATACACAATCAAATTGCATAGAGTATGGCCATTTTTATACACCTAAAATTTCTGGTTGCGCTTTCAGTGCCATTAATGGTTAATGGCACGCCAAACACAGAAGCAAACACACATTTTGCCATGTGAAAAAATGAGGGGCAAATGTGTCAGAGGAAAAACGAGCCACAAAATGTGCGCTCCCACTATGCTAGATGTGAATGGGTCCTGAAAGTGAAATTGGTGTGGTAACACAAGAAGAATGAGGCTCCATTCACATCCGTGCATTTCATTGCATTTTAGAAATGTACTGCACTCTAAAAAAAAAGTTCTGAAGGTTCTTTGGGGAGATTGCTGTGTGTAGGGCCGTCTATCCAGGTGAATGGACTGCCCTATGTGTAATGAGCTCCAAAAAGCTTTCCCCCCTCGCTAAAAAACAAAAACTCATGTCGTAATGCAAGTTCCCGCTATTCAGAGATGTGAACGGGGCTTGACAGCTGAGTGTTTCTGTCCACTCCCGCATATGTACTTGTATAAAGATGACCATACACTATGCAATCTGATTGTATATTTAGTGAGAAGGGTTATCACTGATTGATTGCATTTAATTAAAAAAAACGAAAAAAAACGTGCACCTGGGAGTGGGAGGGTGGATGATGCAGTGTGTGTGCTAATGAGGTCAGCTGGTCAACTCCTTCATGTGTCATAACCTAAAGTCAGATCAGGAACAAAGACATTATTAATGGAAACGTCTGGAAATGGGGATTAGGACAAGAAAAGTAAGTGACTGTAGATTTAATTGAAAGCTTTGATATTTTTGCAAAAAAAGTACATGAATGCTATATTGGTGCATAGTGGAGCTGGAATTTAGAAAAAAAAAATGTACAAAGGTGAACTTAAGCTAAAATGCTATAATCACTCATTGACTGTTTTTACTATTTTGCTACCTGGATTTGCTCTCTAAATAAAGGCCAAACCCATGTTCTGCAGAAATAGATAACTTGAAATACTCGTAAAGATGTACAAACATAATTATGTTGTTCAGTGCATGCATTACCTAATAATAGACACTAGATGGCAGAGTATCCCTGTATTGTTAAACTATGCTTGCGCACTAAAATACAAGTGATATTTTCTTTGCATTAATCTAAAAGCATTATTTTTCATCCAGCATTTATAAACCTTTGTTTTGTCTAAAGTTTGAGCAAAAAAAAATGAAAATATTCATCTATTGCTTTTTTTTTTTTTTAGCTTTTTCTTCTTCTAAAGTCAAACCTTGGCCTGTAAGACTTGGAATACAATTGTATTTGCATAGCTGCTGAGGCTGTGCAATCGTTGACAATCAATGTCCTTTAAAATGGAGGATGTATTGTAAAGCCTCTATAGCCAGTGGAACTGGTCACATCTTTATAACAAGTAATCTTTGTGACCAAGGTCAAAGCTTGAGGAAACCTTAAATTAATCCTCCCTCTGGCGCTCTGCAAAGCTCCTTGTGCCTAGTGTTTTAGATTTGGTTTTAGAGACATGTCTAGCCGTACACCAGCAGTGATAATGAAGGAGCCGTGTCTTACAAGAACATTTGACACTGTACTGCAGTGCCTTCCTTGACAAGTAAATTATCCTGACAACTACAATGCCTCCCTTCATACTCCTGAGTTAGGAGAGGTGACTCAGTGACCCAGCAGAACGTGTTGTTGGACCTGTGTGCTTAAATGACAAAGATAAACCCCTAGGCAGCCTTTCGCTTAACTAATTTTAGTAACATTTTGTTGTCATTTTATATATAGTGACACATAATGCAATACATAATTCTATTTAAAACAATATATTGGCATGGTAGAACATGTTACTGGTGCACCTACAACTTTCTTGATATGAATTTCTAAATGTTCCACTTGAATCAAATAATTACAGTGTTAGCAACTCATGGAAAAAAAAGAAAATTTTGTAATTATTTTTTCAATCGGGTATTTATTATATTTTGCATATACATATTTAATATTTGTCACTTGGGGCCAGCAAGTGGAGCTCTAAGCAAGCCTTAAACAGCAGATAAATCTATAAGAATGAGAGAGGAAGAACACAACTTTTAGAGACAGCAGTGTTATATACTGTAGTTGATTAAAGGGGTTGTAAAGGTAAATGTTTTTCACCTTTATGCATTAAGGTGAAAAAAAATCCGACGGTACCAGCCCCCCCGAACCCCCGTTTTACTTACCTCACCCCTCGAAAGTCCCGCGCACGTCCCCGTGATCCTCTTCGGTTCCCAGCCTGGCCGTTGATTGGCTAGGCTGGACGGATTGATAGCAGCGCAGCCATTGGCTGGCGCTGCTGTCAATCACATCCGATGACACGACGCGCCGGGGGGTGGGGCCGAGTGATACAGTCGGCGGCAATGCCCGCCGCTGCATCACGGCAGCGCGCCCGCAAAAGCTTTCCACCATGCGAGCTCACTCACATGAAGGTGGAAAGCTCTTGTGAGGAGGAGCAGAGACAGCCGCCGAGGGACCCCAGAAGACAGGGTTCGGGGACACTCTGTGTAAAACGAGCTGCACAGTGGAGGTAAGTATAACATGTTTGTTATTTTTCCCAACATTTTTTTTTAACTTGAGTGTTCCTTTAACCTTCCTCTTATGTTAGCTTTCTGTTACTATCCATGATGTTAACGGGTCGGTTTTGACCTGTGTCTTAAATCAGCCATAAAATACCCTCTGAACAATTATTTATCATCCAATTTGTTTCTTACCTCTTGGTTACCTTGTTAGGCTTCTTTATCCTTGAAAAGATTGGTTTTAATATTTTTGGTGTGACCCCTTAGACCTTTCTTTTGATAGCATACCTCTCATTTTCAAATTTAAAAAATTGTAAAATAAACCTCAATAGAATATTATAGATTGGTCCTATGTTTCTTTACTTTATTTAGAGAAGCAGACAAGCAGGCAAAGAGATAGGCCCCTCCCTAACTACAGCTCGCAGGGTTGAGAGGTGATTGGCTGTCTGTGTTACTAAGCAGAGAGAGTGTTTATGATTTCAGTTTTGGCACTTATTAGTGTCCTATAATCCTATATTATAACTGGGTCAGAATTGACCCTAACACCATAAACGTCTTAATTTTCACCACAGTATTTTATAATTTAGTGAAAAGGATTCTTTTTCTATTACATTGTTTAAAGGTTCCTGACAAAGTAAAAAAATCTTGATGCAATAAACAAATTTATGTGATACTTATAGACATTTAAAACCTGAAAACGGGTCGGTTCTGACCCTTACACAAGAGGAGGGTTAACATAGAATTCCAGAAAGTATAAAGGGCTTTCCTTTTAGAATATCCAGTGTTTTTGCAAAAAACAATGCCATATATGCAACCTGTAAAAAAGCATTATTTGTAAATTAAAAATGTGTGCAAATGATGGCAAAAGTAATATAAAACTTGGGAGCACCAATTATGTAGCTGGTGGATCTGTTTTGAAAAACTCTTATGCCCGATACACGATCGGAAATCTGATGGAATCTAATCCGATGGATTTTTTCATCGGATTTTCATTGAAGCTGACTTTCATCAGTCTTGCCTACACACCATTAGTCAAAAATACGACCGTGTCCAACGCGGTGATGTAAAACACTACGACGTGCTGAGAAAAATGAAGTTCAATGCTTCCGAGCATGCGTCGACTTGATTCTGAGCATTTAATGAAGAAGAAAAATGTATGGACAGCCACACTCCAAACAACTTTTTGAGGTTGTCTTTATTTAAAAAAAAGGATGGCACCACACTACAAAATCACAGCAGAACAACAAGGAAAAAACAGTTGACGCGTTTTGCACTATTAGTTAGTGCTTAATCATAGCTAGCTTACATGTAACATCACTTCAAATATATAGTGTAACCTTTAGAGAACATGTGATCAATCCTGGCCACTGGTGAATGAAAAGCCAATCAATAAACAGAATGGCCGGTGTAGAATTCAGGATAGAGAGCACATGTGTTCTAAATTTATCCTAAGAGGAAAAAGCAAAAGCAAATATTTAACCATAGACCACCTCAACATTTAAAAAAACGTGTGCGTGTCTAAGATTAGCACAATTTACATGGAAAACCATGCAATTATATGTGCGTGTCTGAAAACGTATGAAGTTGTTTTCATGATAACGGTAAGCAGGACAGAGAGGAATTGAATCTCCTTAAAGAGAGTTACAGAAGGCAACAAAAACCTAATCCCTCTACACTCTATCCGAAAAAAAAAAGAAGGTTTTGCCTTTGGTTACACTTAAAAGATAACTTAAAAAATATGTAGACTACCACTGCTTAACCTTTCCTTCTGAAAATGCTGGTTTGCTTGCTGCTATGTTGATTCCCTTACTTTAATACTTTCTGATTTACTAACCTGAAAAATGTGCAGAAGGTGTTCTGATGCTACTCTACCTTGAAGTGGTGCTCCACCCAAAAGGGGAAGTTCCGCTTGTTTGCAAATTCTCCCCACTCCACTGCCATGTTTGGCACTTTTTTTGGGGGGGTTTTGCCTCGACAATCTGTGCGGAAGTCCCCCCCCCCCTTTCCCGCCGCAGCCTTCTGGGAAACATCACAGATCCCAGAAGACTGTGGAAACGTTCACAGAGTGCAGCGTGACTCGTGCATGCACATTAGGAAAGTGGCTTTGAAGCCGGAAGGCTTCACTGCCAGTTTTCCTTTCCTAGCCGGAAGGCTTCACTGCCAGTTTTCCTTTCCTAGCCGGAAGGCTTCACTGCCAGATTCCCTTTCCTAAGATGCCGGTGCCTGCACCCAAAGCCAATTGAAGAATCTGTTTGGGTGAGGACTGGAGCTCCTCGTAAAACAACTGTATGGTTTTTCAGACAATTATGGAAAACTACATAGTCATAGATGACATGATACAAAAAAAACACAAACACAAAGATTGTTAAAATGGTAGAGGGTTGGTTGCATTTGTAAATCCTGTAAACCTTATGAAGATGGGGAATAATTATTTAACAATGAAAGAGCACAGAAGAGATCCATATCCACGTGAAAGCTTTACACACAGAATCCCCTTCATGCCTCAGACACTGTTATTGTAAAGTAGAGTTTTTATTTAGATTTTTTTATTGACATTAAGTACCGTATTTATCGGGGTATAGCGCGCTCCCGCGTATAGCGCGCACCCCTAAAGTTGCCCCCATTCCTGTGGAAAAAAATAGTTTTTTGTACTTACAGTTTTGGTGTCTTGCACGGCATCCATCGGCGAATCCGGCATCCGTCTGCGGCTTCGGGAGTCCTCTTCGTCGGGCCCGGCGTCCTCGCGTCCTCCCCGCTCGTTTCCCGCGCCGAGTTTTGAATACTGCACCAGCATATACCGAGCGCAGTACACTCGGGCAGGCTTGGCAACTGTCGCGCTCACGTCCTGTACGTCCAGGACGTGATCACGGAAGAAGCCGAGACTGGCCGACTATACCCGAGTGTACTGCGCTCGGTATATGTCGGCGCAGTATTCAAAACTCGGTGCGGGAAAGCGGGTATCGGCATATATCGCGCACCCACGATTTTGCCCTGATTTTCAGGGCAAAAAAGTGCGCGATGTACGCCGATAAATACGGATATGTTTGCAGTAAGTGATGACGTGAATGACCCTCCTAGTTTTCAGATATTGTACATTTTACTGCTACATTCCAAATATATTTCATCTTTGCATTTCGCTCTGAATAGATGACATTACTGCTCAGAAAATATAAGTATATATTTTCAGGATATTCTTTCTACTGTGCATTCATGTCACTGTGTAATGGATTGTTTCTGGCTCTGCACAAATTTCATTCTCTAATGTCTGACTAGGTTTAGATTAAATGTATCATAAAGTATGCTATTGTACTCTAATGCCCTGTACACTCGATCGGTTCGTCTAATGAAAACGGTCTGATGGACCGTTTTCATCGGACGAACCGATCGTGTGTGGGCCCCATCGCTTTTTTTTTTCCCATCTGTGAAAAAACTTAGAACCTGTTTAAAAATTATCTGATGGTTAAAAAAACGATAGAAAAAAAACGATCGTCTGTGGGCAAGTCCTTCGGTTAAAAATCCACGCATGCTCAGAATCAAGTCGACGCATGCTCGGAAGCATTGAACTTCATTTTTCTCAGCACGTCATAGTGTTTTACGTCACCGCATTCTGACACAAACGGATTTTTAACTGATGGTGTGTAGGCAAGACTGATGAAAGTCAGCTTTATCGAATATCCGATGAAAAAATCCATCGGCCTGTTTTAATCGGATGAACCGATCGTGTGTACAGGGCATAAGGCTCCAAAATAATATATATCAGACTTTAATAAAGCATCTCCATTGTCATTCCCAACACATAGATTGATTAGCAGTGCATGCCTTTGTCCAGATCAGTGCTTGCCCTAAAGCCAGACATGCCCCCCTTTACTAAAACATTGCCTCTAATAAACAGTGCTTTTGCTTCTTGAGTAAGCCTTTTGATTGGAGCAATATTATGGGGGGCCTAACCGACTGCTGAAGAACCAGAGCACTGCATTGTGTAAGAAAGCTATAGTCTGACTACTATGTGCTAGGTTTCATCTATTCTTTTATTACTCAGGCCTTGCTGCAGTGATGCCCAGAGGACAAAATGAAGCAGCGCGTTGCAACTTTCAATTTTTAGGCTGCATTTACACCTAGGCGTATTGTCGCCTGTAGCGCGACGCTATTGCAGCCTGCAATACTCTGGAGGGGTGATTTTACATTGTCGGCTATGGAGATGGTTCACATCTCCACGCCGAACGCCGAACGCCGAAACGCCTGAAGCTCAAAACAAGTTCCGGACCTTTTTTTCAGGCGGCTTTCGGCGTTCGGCCATAGCCGACAATGTTGATCACCCCTCCTGTGTATGTTACCGCGGCGTATTTTACCATGTTTTGTCGCGGCAAATCACGGGACAAAGTGCCGCAATTTGTTGCGGCAAATCGCAGTAAAATACGCCGCGTTCAGGTGTGAATGCAGCCTTAACCCTTGACACAGCACTTCGTGCCGGTTCATACTACCGTGACTTGGGATCCGACTTGTGTCGCCCCAAGTCGTGCGACATGAGGAATTCCATTGAAGTGAATGAGAGCCGTCTTAATGTACATTACTGAAGTCGCTTCAACGTCAGAAAAGATTCCTGTACTACTTCAAGGCGACTTCTAGGCAACTTGACCCATTGATTTTAATGGAAGTCGCCTCCAAAGTCAGATCATAGTCTTAACTGAAGCAACTTTACAGGAAGAGAAAATAGTTTATTCAGGCAAACCCCTCCCTCCCACAGAGCTGATTATTCTGTGATTGGCCACAGCCAAAGTCGCCTGTCCTGGAGGCAACTTTAAGTCACATTGTAAGTTGCTCCAAGTCGCGCTGAAGTTGCCTTGCAAAGTCGTACTGTAACTCGGGTTGCCCCTGTGTGAACCAGCTCTTAGAAATGTAAAAAATAAAAGAGCTACATTTTTACTACTGTAAATGTGGTTAGGCTGCATTACAGGCATTTTTAATGAGGGTTCAATTGGGCTTGTAGCCCAGCATGTCGGCTTTGTTTGTTTTGTCTCTCTGAGCAGATGGAGTATGGTTCTGGGTTAGTAGTGAGCTGCACAGCATTCCATGGGCTCCCCATAATCTAGCTCAGGAACTAAGGGCCAGATCCACGTACAGCGGGCGCAACTTAAATATTCGGATTTAAGTTACACCGCCGCAAAATTTCTACCTAAGTGCCCGATCCACAAAGCACTTAGATAGAAATTTGCAGCGGTGTAACTTAAATCCGTCTGGCGCAAGGTGGGCCCAATCTAATGGGGCGAGTCCCATTTAAATTAGGCGCGCTCCCGCGCCGGACGTACTGCGCATGCTCCCGCTGCGATTTTCCCGACGTGCTTTGCGCGAAGTTACGTTGCGCCGAGTTTTGAGAATCGCGACGGGTGTAAAAGAAAAAAAAAGAGTTGCGGCGGGATTTTTTTTATTTTTTTTTAAATTTGACAGCGACGCGGGAAAAAAGGGTCTACTTTTACATGGTGTACTAAGTTTACACTTTGTAAAAGCAGCCCTAATTTTGCGACGGCAAACTAACACTTACGGAAAAAAAACGAAGGGAAAAAGCTTCGTGGATCTCCGTAAGTGCTAATTTGCATACCCGACGCGGAATTTCGACGAGAAACTATTACACCTGCCGGATCTTAGGAATATCTATGCGTAACTGATTCTATGAATCAGCCGCATAGATAGAAACAGGGATACGACGGCGTATCAGTAGATACGCCTGCGTATCCCTTTTGTGGATCTGGCCCTAAGTCTTTGCTGCTCTCCGGGACATCTGATTCATACATGAGCCATTTACTGTGTTTGTGGTCTACCTTCCTCTATCAGTACCTGGCTTTTCCTCCTTCGCTGGGAATCACTGCATCAATAATATATATAAAAAAAATAAAATAATACAAATTGGCACCCTTTAGATCCCTACAGAAATACATTACTGCTTTAGCCAGTAGATGGTGCTTTGTATATGGAAAATAAGGGCCCTTTTCAATCTTTGAACTTGTGCGCAGGGGCAAATGCAGCTTGCTTTCAGCTGCGTTCCGTTTGCATCTGAGATCATTTTAGTAAGCATTTGAAGTAAATGAGAGTTAATTCACAGGTGCTTTTGGCCTACGTCTGGTCTACATTTGAACTGGTATAGAATAAAAAAAAATCCAAACACAAGCAAGACCCTATACGCACTATACAACTTTTGTTGTCTGATTTTCTTTACCAAAACCATGTAGTGCAAGGGCCTGCCTGATTGCAAACACATTGAAACTCTTTGATCGGAATTTTAAACAAGAAAAGTTTGATGTGAGCTTTCGGTCGGAAATTTTGACCTTGTGTAGGCCCCATCGGAATTTTTCTACCGGAAATTCCTCCAGCAAAAATTTGAGAGCTGGTTCTCAAATTTTCCGACGGGAAAAGTTCTTGTCGGAAATTCCGATTTTCTGTATGCAATTCCGACGCGCAAAAAAAACACGCATGCTCGGAATCAAGTCGACGCATACTCGGAAACATTGAACTTAATTTTTCTCGGCTCGTCGAAGTGTTGTATGTCACTGCGTTCTTGACGGTCAGAATTTTGTATGACCGTGTGTATGCAACACAAGTTTGAGCCAAAATTCAGTCGGAAAAAAATCCACGGTTTTCTTGTCGAAACTTCCGATCGTGTGTATGTGGCATTATGACCTCATATTATATGGTTTTGGTAAATCTGAAGGAAAATTTGTATAGTGTGTATCCAGCTTTAGCTGCAATGATTGAGCCATCGTGAAGACCAAAGCTTCATCATCAGTCAGCATAACCTTTGTTAGGCCCCGTACACACGACAGAGGAACTCGACGTGCTTGGCACGTCGAGTTCCTCGTCTCGTTTTGGGATGAAGCCGCCGAGGAGCTCGGCGGGCCGCCTTCTCCTATAGAACAACGCGGCCAACGAGAAAATAGAGAACATGTTCTCTATTTTCTCGTCGAGCTCCTCGGCGGCTCCATCGAGCCAAAACTGTACAGACGACAGAGATTCTCGGCAGAATCCGGGTTTTGACCGAGTTTCTCGGCGAATTCTGCCGAGAATCTCTGTCGTGTGTACGAGGCCTTACAGGTGATCAGTAGAGCATAGCAAACATCCCACCTCCAGAAAACTTCTCAGGTCTCCACAGCGCATCGTAGCAAAATTATCTATGTCATTCCCTGATCCCCTGAACTAATGCCAGTAACAATGTATCACAGCTGAAGACATTTCAAAGAGCTGAAACATTAGTTCCATGCTGTCTTTTTTAAAACAATTCTTTATTTTTAGAATTCAGCAAGATTAGAGACAAGAAAGAAAGAAAAAAAAAAACATAGTACCAGTCACAGAGGAGTGTTTTACATTGTCTTATTGCAGCAAAATTGCATAGATATTTTAGTTTCATGCCTTCTTGTTAAAAAAAGGAAGCAAAAGAATTAGATAGGTTTATCTACTGATGGATTATGAATGAAGCATTTCAATAATGTATATCTACAATGGTAACAAATACAATACTGGCATTGATTGATGATGTAATTAAAGCAGAACTTTACTCTCTCAATCAACATTGACTATTTGTAATCCTTATGCTACAGGCATTAGTAAAAAGGAAATTGTATCAAATACTAAAGTTGCTTCCTGGTTTCCAGGTCTAGACAAATTATGTCATACATCCCAGGAGTCTTCAGGAAGGGAGGAAGGGTATTCAAAGTGATTTCTCAGCAAAATAAAGCATAGAGACATGGATGGATGGATGGATGGATGGATGAGTTTGCCTTGAATATTAAAAAAATGAATTAAATAGTGTTTTTGGTTTGTGGTGCTCAGATGCAGTGTAGTTTGAAAAGGGGTTTGTATGACTTTAAATAAGGCAATGACGCAATCGGCCATATGCCTCCATCACTGCTACTAGTAGAGAATAAGAGGCGGGTTGGGACTTTAAATGAGGTATGCAACAAGCAGTAGATGAATAATCAATGCATAGTAGCATATAATTAAAGGGGAAGTAACCCCCCCCCCCCCCGAAAAACGGGGGAAAAAATAACTTGCAAGAGAAAGGCATAATAAGCTAGTATGCATAGCATACTAGCTCATTATGTGGCACTTACCCGAGAACGAAGCCCCCGAAGTCCTCCTCATTCTCCTCCGCCATGTCTCCTTATATCTTCTTCCTGTTATCACCGCTCCGGCGCTGTGATTGGCCGGAGCGGCAATGACGTCACTCCCAGCAAATAAACACATAATGATGTTGACCACTTGAGCCCTGGAAGGATTTGCCCCCGTTATGTCAGGCCATATTTTTCAGTTTTTTTTTCAGGTTTCAGCACCTGTGCTGTCCAAGTCACATGATTCTTTGAGACTGGGGAGTGCACAGACTCCTGGAAAGTTACACCCACTACATTCCCAGGAGTCTGTGCGGTGTAGGTTAGGAAGCATTAAGCACCTAGGTGCAGGAAGTGGGAAGATTAACTATTCTGCCTAGCAACAACACTTTGAAGGCATCTAAAAAAAAAAAAAAAAATTTGTAAAGGACTAATGACATTTTTTTAAAACTACTGATGTAATGTTATATTTATGGGTGGAACTCCACTTTAAGGGGTGTTTTTTTTGTTTGTTTGTTTGGGGGAGAGTTAATGGATGATGTAATACTGTATGTGTATGCCTACTGTATCTGTATTTTTTGAATGTATTTTGAATGTAGAATGCTTTAATTTGTATATGATGTTGTTGAAAACAATAAAAAAAATTACTAAATTTAAAAAGAACTGACGCGCTTTGAGGGTGACCCCTTTTCCTCAGAGCAAGCTGCTGAGAGCCTAAGCCTTCCTAAGTTCCTGCCCCTTCCATAGCCCAGTACTCCAGTGAGCGCTGGAGGGGCAGAACAGAGAGCCGGTGACTGACAGGCTCTCTTCTCAGAGCAGTGGGGAGAACTAAGCAAGCAGTGGTGTTTGATCTCTTAGTTCTCAATGCAGAGCTGGCGGGGGACATAATCAACATTGAATCAATGCTGCATCCACTTAGATGAGTATAAATCTTTATTTTTTCAAAAGCTATACTTCTCTTTTAACACATGCTATTACTGTCAAACTGACGTTTTTTCATTGCCACATCTATGAACTGCTGGTCTGTTGCAGTTAGAGTATCAAAAAACGGAATGTGAAAATCACCTCAAAAGGCGCCTAGCAATGACTAATTAGATGTTTAATCACTTGCTTACTGAGCACTTAAACCCCCTTCCTGCGCAGACCAATTTTCAGATTTCAGTGCTCACACCTTGAATGACAATTGCGCGGTCATAAAACACTGTATGTACACCAAATACATTTTTTACAATTTTTTCCCACAAATAGAGTTTTCTTTTGGTGGTATTTGATCACCTCTGCGGTTTTTATTTTTTGTTAAAAAAAATATTAAAAAGATCAAATAAAAAAAATACAAAACCGTTTTATATTTTGTTATAAAACTTTGAAAACAGGACATTTTTCTCCTACACTGATGAGGCTGCACTGGTGGGAACTGAGGAGAAAAAAAAAAGATTACAGAGCTTCTGTTTACATCATGTGATCAGCTGTCATTGGCTGACAGCTGATCACGTGGCAAGGGGCCGGGATCGGCCCCTTACTCTGTCTCAGTGATCACCCGGGTCTGCAGAGGGGTGGGTGGAAAGCGTGTAAAGGTGAGGACATCTATAGACGGCCTGCCGGCAAAGCAGGTCTGTGCTTTAGACGTCATTCGGCTATAACACAGATCTGAAGGAGTTAAAAGAAAGCTGAAAGAACATTCAAACATCCAGCTGACTGTGAAAAATGTCAAGCATACGTACTGTATACTAGTAATATGTTTAGTTTTGTTTTGTGCCGACCTTCCGGTCATCTCAGTTTCAGGATGATAATACTGATTGTTGGGGTCCGCTGCTTATTTGTGTGCTGGCTATCTAACAATAATTCAGTGGACACCAGTTCCCAATTTAAAAAAAATCTTGCTAGGTATTGATGTTCAGCATTCATTTTGCTTTTCACCATAATAAAATCTCAGCAGGGAGTTTACTCCCTGTGTTAGGAAGGAAATTACCCCCCCCCCCCCCATTGGAACCTCCATGAGGGAGAACTGAGGAAATTGGCTCCATGCTAGGAAGTCTATATTAAAAGTGTTCAAAAAGTACCATATTTGCTCAGTGGGTGATAATGTGCTTCCCTAATGGAACAGCTGCCCCTGCTTAAAACTTACATAAGTCACTCATGTAGCTATTTTAACCTCGAGATTTTGGCGTGCATTTATTTTAGCTGTATGATTATACAAAGTTAATTATGGCCCCTGCTCTTTATTTAACAGCTATTTATAGTTCATAAACTAACACAAAATGTTGTAACATATTGGACTGAACAAAGTATGAACTGAAAAACAAAAAAAAAGGCAAGTAACTCAATCAGTTATACCTACCAAGAATGCAACATGTACATGAGTCTTATGCCGCGTACACACGCCATTTTTTTAATTGGTCATTAAAAACTATCGTGTGTAGGCTCCAGAGCAGATCAGCAAAAGCAGCCCAAAGGGTGGCGCCATCTGAATGGAACTTCCCCTTTATAGTGCCGTTGTACGCGTTGTACATCACCGCGCTTTGCTCAAGCATTTTTTTTTTTACGATCGTGTGTATGCAAGGAAGGCTTGACAAGAATCACGTCGAGAAAAACATTGGCCCGGATTCAGAGAGCAATTGCGCCTGCGTAACCATAGTTACGCAGCGCAATTGCTGACTTGCTCCGGCGTTACGAATGCTCCTGATTCAGGAACATCGTAACGCCGACTGCAGCCTAAAATCTGCGTGGCATAAGGCTCTTATGCCACGCATATTTTAGGCTGCATTCTTGCGATGACCGCTAGGGGGTGCTCCCATTGTGCTCAGTGTATAGTATGCAAATTGCATACGAACACCGATTCACAATGTTGCGCGAGCCCTGCGTACTCAAGTTACGGAGTTTACGTACGGCATCTTTAGCGTAAGGGGCAGCCAATGCTAAAGTATACCCGCCGTTCCCACGTCGTGAAATTTGAATTTCACGTCGTTTGCGTAAGTGATTCGTGAATGGCGCTGGACGCCATTCATGTTCACTTTGAAGCAAATGACGTCCTTGCGACGTCTTTTGCCGCAATGCACGTCGGGAAAGTTTCCCGACGGCGCATGCGCTTTACGATCGGCGTGGGAACGCGCCTAATTTAAATGATTCCCGCCCCCTGTGGGATCATTTAAATTGCGCGTGCTTATGCCGGGCAATTTTGCCGGCGCGCCCTCGCAATTTACGGAGCTACTGCTCTGTGAATCGAGGGCAGCGGCGCAAATTTGCGGGGGCGCAGGGCAAAATTGTTGCCCTGTGCATCCGTAATTTATGCACAATTCTTACTGAATCTGGGCCATTGTTTTTTCTAGACCATTAAAAATGGTCGTGTGTACACGGCTTTAGAAACATACATGTCTTCAATGATGATTGTAGCTATATTAATACATTTACAACAACAAAGTTGAGCAGAGTGTATGATACTTTGTTTATTTGCAATGATAGTTCACTTTTCAGGAGAAGTTTTCAGTGCTTTTTGCACTGATGTAAACCATATTTCACGACTTTGGTTTCACAAAGTGTGGTCCTACTCTTAAATGGGTTGTAAACCCTTATGGTTTTTCGCCTTATTCATCCTATGCATTAGAATGAAAAAACATCTGACAGTTACCCCCCCAGCCCCCCGTTTTACTTACCTGAGCCCTGGAGAGTCCCACATCGAGAACGCGCTTAATCTTTCTCCGGGGTTCTTGGCTCTTAATTGGATAGATTGATAGCAGCACAGCCATTGGCTGCTGTCAATCAAATC
Organism: Rana temporaria; assembly: GCF_905171775.1. NCBI lineage: Eukaryota > Metazoa > Chordata > Amphibia > Anura > Ranidae > Rana > Rana temporaria. Next base: position 455,533,108 of record NC_053489.1, read on the forward strand.
CAATTAAGTAGGCACCAGGTGGCGGGGCTGAGTCCTGCACTCGGCGACTACGGATGCGGAATACAGGACTCGGTAGCACGCCCGCAAGGTAACCCCCTTGGGAGAGTGCTTCCCATAGGGCAGGGATATGCAATTAGCAGACCTCCAGATGTTGCAGAACTACAAGTCCCATGAGGCATAGCAAGACTCTGACAGCCAGAAGCATGACACCGAAAGTCAGAGGCATGATGGAACCTGTAGTTTTGCAACAGCTGGAGGTCTGCTAATTGCATATCCCTGCCATAGGGGGTTATCTGATGTGGGAAGGAGCTGAAAGAGCCACCGGGGGACCCCAGAAAACACTGTGAAAAACAAGCTTCACAGTGGAGGTAAGTATGACATGTGTGTTATTTAAATAAAAAAAACGAAGCTATAGTATCACTTTAATACATGTGAGAGTACCAACACTGAGACATGTATATATATGGAAAAAAAAAATGCTTAAATGTGGGTTATACTAATCCCTTTTAACCCAATAACCTCCAAAACATTTTAAAAAATTGCATAGAGTTAGAAAGGCATGGATGAAACCTTTGTTTGGATCTTTATTGCTGCCTAAGTCTCCATTTTGGAAATTTTGCTCATATGATATACTGTATGGCCCGGATTCACGTAGCACTTACGCCGACGTATCTCGAGATACGCCGCGTAAGTGTCAATGTGCGCCGTCGTATCTATGCGCCGTGCCCATAGAACTAGATACGCCTGAAAATAGGCTTCCTCCAACCGACGTAACTTTCCTACGCCGGCGTATCTTGGGCGCATATTTACGCTGGCCGCCTCATTGCAAATATGCAAATGAGGGAGATATGGTGATTCACGAACGTAGTTGCGCCCGGTGCATAATATACGCGGTTTGCGTAAGGCTTATGTCCGGCGTATAATTATTCCCCAATTATGAGGCGCAACTCATGCAAAGGTAGGGACCAGGGAACAGCCGTCTTATTTTATGTCGTTTACGTAGTAGTACGTGAATAGGGCTGGGCGTAGGTTATGTTCACGTCGCAGGCATTGAGCCGTCGTATCTTAGGGAGTATATTCGACATGATTCTGAGCATGCGCACTGGGCTACATCCACGAGACAGCCCATGCACCGTTCATTCGGCCCATCATTTGCATGGGGTCAAGGCTTCATTTAAATGGATCACGCCCACTTCCACCTACTTATGCCTACGATTTTACGATTTTACGTTACGCCGGCGCAACGTTGGGAGCAAGTGCTTTGTGAATACTGTGCTTGCCTCTCTGTGTTACATCGGCGTAGCGCATATGAGATGCGCTACGCCGGCAGAAATATGCGCCGATGTATGTGAATCCGGGCCTTCATGTGTATCACATGGTATTGCTTTCCAAGAAGGTCATATCCACATAATGATGTCATGGGCACTGTATGGAGACATCACCATCTGCATACCCATGACAGACCTGAGGATGGTGCACTTAAATAGTAAGAGTTGTAGTTGGCTTTGGATCCACCGATACAATTTTGGCTACACAATTTTGGATCAAATTCTCTCTCCTTGTCTTCACTAACCTTTTATCTCATACTGCTATCAAAAGGCTAAAGCTGAGCATGTTGGAACTGTATTATGTTTAGAGACAAACTTTAAAATGGATCAAGCCATATGCAGAACTTGGCAATTTTTGAAAACGAAAAACTAACCTTTGGTAATTTTGTTGCTGCTGAGTTGTGGCAAATGTCACAAAACAAGCAAAGCTTCTGATATTTGTATCAGATTTGTGCTGACACTTCATGTACTCTCTGACATTATTATATGCTTTGATATTCTATCTCCTGAAGTGTTAAAAGACAGCAGAGACAGCGGTCATACTGTTAAGAAAAAAACTAGATCTGAAAAAAAAAATACACTGCTTCAGGTTCCAATGCTTACTGTTATTACTTATCTACTTGTATACCTATTATTATTACTACTAGCAAAACTATTGTCATTATTACTATGCAGATATTACTATATTAGGTTTAACATTGGGTATTGCGGGCAATAGTGATTGTAAACAAGGGAATTAAGACAGATCCTCTAAAGTGATACCAAGCACACACTGTTTCATTTACATTGTCCCTTATATTTCTGTATGTGGATGATAACACTGTAATTATGTTAATACTAATAAAAAAAATCTAAGGCCCAGATTCTAGTATATGGGCATAAAACTATGCGGCCGTAACATATCTGGTTTACGTTACGCCGCCGCAAGTTTTACAGGCAAATGCTTTATTCACAAAGAACTTGCCTGTAAAGTTGCGGCGGCATAGCGTAAATCACCCGGCGCAAGCCCGCCTAATTCAAATTAGCCGGGTAGGGGGCGTGGAGCATTTAAATTAGGCGCGTTCCCACTCCGAACGTACTGCGCATGCGTGCGTACGTTCGGGAATTCGCATATTTTGCTAATTTGCATACTCAACAGGGAAAACGATGGAGGCGACACCTAGCGGCAAAAAAAAAAATTGCATTTAAGATCCGATAGCATAAGAGCCTTACGCCTGTCGGATCTAATGGATATTTATGCGTAACTGATTCTAAGAATCAGTCGCATAGATATGACGGCCCAGATTAGGACTTACGACGGCGTACATTGCGTTGCGCTGTCATAAGCCCTTTGAGAATCTGGGCCTAAGTACCTTTTCCCTAATCGATATACAGCTGTCAGATCTTTCCCAGCCTGTCTGCAGGGAAACATAAGCAGGAGGAGCTTTTAGTCCTCTGCTGCTGGTCACATGTTCAAAATAATAATAGAAAAAAGCAGCCTTTGTAATATGAAGTAAAAATAAATAAATAATATCAATGAACTGTTTTAAATTGTCATACAAATATATATTTGAAATTAAATCTTTATTATTTTGTGGAAATAACATGGTGTAGGTAGATTTCTGCCAGTCACAGGCTGTGTCGTGCCCTCCAGCCTGTGTTTTAAGTCGCGTACACACGGTCGGACAAAACCGATGAGAATAGACCGAGGTTCAGTTTCATCGGTCCAAACCAACGGTGTGTATAGCCCATTGGTCTGTTGTCCTTCGGTCCAAAATTTTAAAACATGCTTCAAAATCGAACCGATGGCCCGCTGCCCGATCGGTCCAAACCGATGGTTAGTACAGAAAGCATCGGTTCAAAACACGCGCATGCTCAGAATCAAGTCGACGCATGCTTGGAAGCATTGAACTTCGTTTTATTCAGCACGGTGTGTGTTTGACGTCACCGCGTTCTGACCCGATCAGTTTTTGGAACGATGGTGTGTACGCACATCAGACCATCAGGCCACTTCATCGGTGAACCGATGGAAATGGCCCGTCGGACCATTCTCATCGGTTTGGAACGACCGTGTATACGCGGCCTTAGAATAAGAGGTGAAGCCTCCATTGATGTACATAATATCCCACTCCCCCATTGTGTTTAGCTGGTTAATGGGCATGGATGAGGAGGGAGAGGGTGGGCTGCCATAACCACTGTGTATACACTCACATGTGTGACTCTATAGTCACATGGGCTGCTCAGATGTGATAGGGAGGAAATTCTCAGGATAAAAACTCACTGAAAACTCCGCATGTGCAGAGTTGCCACCACAGCTGCACAATCCCTAGCTGAATTGGGGACATGAACAGAAGATGAGAAAGAGAGCAGCAGGATTAACCATTTTTTTTTGCAGAATACAGAAAATTAATCTCAAAGTTACTGAGTGAGTATGAACAGTAGTTTTTATGATGCGGGTTTAGTGAAACTTTAAAGTGATTCTAATGGCTTATGGTTTTTTTTCTTTAACCGTAATGCATTCCATGCATTTAGGTAAAAAACCTTCAGTGCTACAGGATTTCCCCCTCACCCAATGTATAACGTATTTATCGGGGTATTGCGCTCTCCGGCATATAGCGCACACCCCTAATTTTGACCCTAAAATCCTGTAAAAAAACATTTCATTACATTTTTCTACTTACAGTTTTGGTGTCTTGCCCAGTGTCCATCGGCGGCCTCGTCCGGTCCGGCGTCCGTCTGCGGCCTCGGTGGTGTCCTCCAGCGCTGTCTTCATGTCGAATCCCCGCTTCCCACGCTCAGTTTAAACGTCACAGATCGTGACTACGAGCGAAGCCGAGACTGGCCGAATGTACCCGAGTGTACTGCGCTCGGTACATGTCGGCGCAGGCATTCAAACACGGCGCGGGAAGCGGGTATCGTGTATATCGCGCACCCACGATTTTGCCCTGATTTTCAGGGCAAAAAAGTGCGCGATATACGCAGATAAATACGGTACTTACCTGAGCCCAATATCGATCCAGCGCTGTGCCCCAGAACAGGCCAGTTTAATAGCAGTGGGAGCCATGATGTCACAACTGAGTATAAAAGAGAAGAGAGGTGCCTCTTATGCCCTGTACACACGATCGGACGTCCGACGGAATTCCATCAGAGGAAAAGAGAACATGTTCTCTATGTCATGTCCCATGGAATTCATCTGAATTTCCGATGGAATTACTCCGATGGGCTATACACACGGTCGGAATTTCTGATAGAAAAAGTCCATCTGACTTTTTCCATCGCGAATTCCGATTGTGTGTACGAGGCTTAATTGTAGCAATATGGCTATATGTAAACACTTAACAACCAGGCCAATTCTGACACTTGTAAAAATCATAATTTTTTTGCTAGCAAATTACATAGAACCCCCAAACATTATATATGTTTTTTTTTAGCAGAGACCCTAGAGAATACAATGGCGGTCATTGTAACTTTTTATCTTGTACGGTATTTGCGCAGTAATTTTTTAAACGCAGTTTCATGCTTTAAAAAAAACCAGTAAAGTTAGCCCAATTTTGTTGCATAATATAAAAGATGAAGTTATGCCGAGTAAATAGATACCTAACAAAATTGCACACTCTCGTGGAATGGTGCAAAGGTTCGTACTTAAAAATCCGCATAGGCAACGCTTTAACATTTTTTCTGGTTACATGTTTTTAGTTACAAAGGAGGTCTAGGGTTAGAATTATTGCTCTCCTTCTGAGGCCCCTTACACACGAGAGAATCCATCCGCTGAAAAATCTCAGCGGATCGGTTTCAGCGGATAGATCCCCTGGTGTGTACGTTCCAGCGGATATTTATCCGCGGATATTTCCGATTTCCAGCAGATAAAAATTTGTAAGCATGCTAACAAATCTATCCGCTGGAATCGGCTCCAGCGGATCGATCCGGTGGTCTGTACAGACTCACCGGATCGATCTGTCCGAACCCGTCCCTCGCATGCGTCGTAATGATTCGACGCATGCGTGGATTTCCTTATATGACAGCGTCGCGCACGTCGCCGCGTCATCATCGCGGTGACGGCGCGACACGTCACCGCGGTTGAATTCCATGCAGATTTGGATCCGATGGTGAGTACATGCCAACGGATCCAAATCCGCCAGAGGATTTATCCGCGGATACGGTCCGGCGGACCGTTTCCGCGGATCAATCCTATCGTGTGTACCAGGCCTAACGTTTGCGTCAACACGTCACATGTGAGGTTTAAAAAACGTTTTCATATGTGGGCGGGACTTACGTATGCGTTCACTTCTGCGTGCGAGCACATGGGGACAGGGGCACTTTTAAAATAAAAAATGTTTGTTTTGTTAATTTTACTTAAAAAAATATTTTGACACTTTAAATAAAAAATACAAAAAATATCGCTTTTGTTCCTATTACAAGGAATGTAAACATCCCTTGTGATAGGAATATGGCATGACAGGACCTCTTTACAGTGAGATATTGGGTCAATAAGACCCCACATCTCACCTCTAGGCTGGGAAGCCTAAAATAATAAAAAAAAACGACCCTGGCTTCACACCTGAAGTGGCGCCGTTTTTTTTAACGCAGAGGCCGGGTGTGACGTCATAACATGGTGCCAGGCCTCCGATGATCATAGAGACTCCGACGACCATCTGGTCAGCCGGAAATCTCTATTATCAACATCCGGGACCGACTCACGTTTTGCACAGGTGAGTCGGTAGAAGCACCGGAGGGCGGCGGAGGGGGGGATGTCTCCTCATGCCGCCTGTAAGAACGATCAAGCGGTGGAACAGCTGCTATGATCATTCTTATGGTGTAGAGAATCGCTGGCTGAAACTGGCAATATCTGAATGATGCCGGTAGCTGCAGGTATCATTCAGATATACCACCAGAAAGCCCAGGACGTTATATAACGTCCATGGTCGGCAAGTGGTTAATAAAGGTACAACATTTAGCAACATATTGCTACAATTGGAAGGGCCTCTCTTCTCTTTTATACTCTGTAGCTCCTGATGAATTTTTCTTCTAATCCCCTTGTGGAGGCTTCCATTTGTGGATGGACATTGTATGGGTACAAATCACTTTAGCTATATAAAGTATAAACTGAAGGACCTATGAATAAATAGTTGTGGAACAAATCATTTGAGTTTCCATTATTTCTTATGGGGAAATTTGCTTTGATATACAAGTGCTTCGGATTGCAAGCATGTTTCCGGAATGAAGTATGCTCGCAATCCAAGGTTTTACTGTATTATCAATCACATAACATGTAAGGCCTCGTACACACGACTGAGTTTCTCGGCAAAAACCGAGGAAACCGGTCGTGTGTACATTTTCGTCGAGGAAACTGTCGAGGACCTCGTCGAGCCAAAAAGAGAGCAAGTTTTCTATTTCCTCGACGGGAGTCTGATTTGGCTTGTCGAGATCCTCGACGGACTGGTTTTCGACGAGAAACTCGGACATCTGTATGCTAAGAAACCCGCGCTTGCTCAGATTAAAGTATGAGACGGGAGTAAAAGTAGCACTTGTAATGGAGATAACACATTTTTAAAGCTGTAACAGACTGAAAAGTGCAAATCGTCTCTTACCAAACTTTTATTTAGCACGCAAACACATGAAATTAGCAAAAGCAGCCCCAAGAGTTGTGCCAGTGGAATCGAACTTCCTCTGCCATTGTAATATGTGTTGTAGTCACCGCGTTTGAGAACGAGGAGACTTTGGCTTGACTGTGTGTACGCAAAGCAAGCTTGTCGAGTTCCTCGACAAGCCTAACAAGGAACTCGACGAGGAAAACGATGTGTTTCGCCCGTCGAGTTTCTCGGTCGTGTGTACGAGGCCTGAAAGTTTGAAAATGCACATTCTACCATGCAAATTATTGTATCTATCCACCAAATGTTGGTAGTTTACTAAGATATAACCCAGTGTGTGTTTTACATGACACAAAATGCCTGAGATGTCAAATATTTATAACATGTGGGTATATAAAAATGTGAATACAGGCTCGCATCTGTATATGGTTATTTATTCTGAGATACCTTGCAGCACCGTCTGTCTCATATTAAGTCTGGAAGCTGCTCCCAGGCATGTCTCAATCTTTTTCTATGTGAGGAAACTTTACAACGGGAGTATCCAATATGCAAATAAAATTATTTAACAAGATCATTCTCCTTTATTCTTGGGACTAAAGCAACATTATCGTCAGCTGACTGGTACTGAGATGGAGAAATGGAAAATATATTAAAATCCAATTTTCTTTATCATAGAGTGATTTGCTGCATGGCAAGCAAACTCCTAGGCACCGGTTGTCATGGCAACAAAATGTATTCAAATAATATATATGAACAGTGACACTCCTGCTTAATAGATATTCTCCATTGCTTCGATCAAAGGTCCTGCCATAATATGCAAAGCTTAATGTTGTTCTTGTCTCATTTTGTGTAAATAATACCTGTACACCTTCAAAGAAACACTTATAGTTAGCAGCAGATATGCAACGCGCAACAGGAGCTCTTCAGGTTATTGAAACAATCTTAGAATTGAGGACAATACTGTAAAATAGCAATACAAACCTTTGTCTAATAATAAATATTCTGTCAGGTAAAAGAGCAGTTACTGTAAATCACAGGAAAGTCCTAAATGATCCTTGTTGTGCAGAACAAAGATTAGCCCAGCAAGAATGATATTTAATTGCAAACCTCTTTTTTATCAGAGGACGTGCCATACAGGATCAGCAGGATTTGCTACTGATATGATGCTTAAAATTCCCTTGTTTTAAGATTATGTTCTTAAGGCTTTGCCATGTCAGTGTGCATACAGATTGGCATCTACAGTTTTTTTATGTGTACCAGTCCTTGCACAGCATTGCAGTTGTCTTAGGTGTCCTTGCTGTCCATGCCCCATGCCTGGGACTTTAAAGGGTCACTAAAGGAAAACAAATTTTTGGATTAAATTACTGTTTACAGGTTATAGAGACATAATAGTTAACTGATTCCTTTTAAAAATGATTAAAAATAGATAAAAACCAATCATATAATGTACCTGCAGTTTAGTTTAGTTTTGTTGTTGTTTCCTGGTTCTCTGATGTACAGAGCCAGAGAGCCAATAGATGGCAGTGAAGGTTTTGCAAAACGAAACTGGTGCTGAGGGGTTTTAATCACACCTCCTTTATTAGTCACCACAGTGAGAAATCTCCCAGTACTGTGGTGATCAGGAAACAGACAACCAGGAAGTGTCCAGAGCAGAGAAGGATTACAGCAACATCAAAGCAAAAACGAACAATGAGGACATGAAGCCAGGACTGCAGTAAGGTAAAGGAAGCTATTTAGCTAAAAAAAAAATTCCTTTAGTGACCCTTTAAGTGAAGCACCTGGTTTGCAATATGTGGCTTGCTTGCTTTTTTCTGTCAATTTGACAGGGATGGAAATACGCGGCCTTACCAGGCCATGATTTCATTTAAAGTCCCAAAAAACCCTCTTCATTTTATAATACCTGCTCTGTGCAATGGTTTTGCACAGAGCAGCCCTGATCCTCTTTTTCTTGGGTCCCCTGACGGCGCTCCTGGCTCCTTCTCTTCATCGGGTGCTCCCACGGAGAGCTGCTTTGCCTAGAAGCATGCGGGCGTGCTCACGAGTCCTGCTGCTTTTTTGCCCATTCTTCTTTGCAAGATAGTTCAAGCTCTGTCAGATTGATCGCAGAGCGTCTGTGAAAATAAATGTTCAAGTCTTGCCACAGATTCTCATTTGGATTTAGGTCTGGACTTTGACTGGGACATTCTAACACATGAATATGCTTTGATCTAAACCATTCCATTGTCACTCTGGCTGTATGTTTAGGGTCTTTGTCCTGCTGGAAGGTGAACTTCCGCCCCAGTATCAAGTCTTTTGCAGACTCCTAACAGTCTAAGATTGCCCTGTATTTGGGTCCATCCTTCTTCCCATCAACTCTGACTAGCTTCCCTATCCCTGCTGAAGAAAAGCATCCCAACAACAGGATGCTGCCACCACCATATTTCACGGTGGGGATGGTATGTTTAGGGTGATGTGCAGTGTTCGTTTTCCCCCACACAAAGCGTTTTGCTTTTAGGCCACAAATGTGTCCCCCACATGGCTTCTTGCAAACTGCAAACTGGCCATTTTTATGTCTTTCTTTCAACAATGGCTTTCTTCTTGCCACTGTTTGATAAAAGCCAAATTTGTGGCGTGCACAACTAATAGTTGTCCTGTGGACAGATTCTTAAACCTGACCTGTGGATCTCTGCAGCTCCTGCAGAGTTACCATAGGCCCCATGGCTGCTTCTCTGATTAATTCTCTACTTGCCTGGCCTGTCAGTTTCGGTGGATTGCCATGTCTTTTGCCATTTTCTGATGATGGATTGAACAGTGCTCCGTTAGATGGTTAAAGCTTGGGATATTTTTTTATAGCCTAACCCTGCTTTAAACGTCTCTGCAACTTTATCCCTGACTTGTCTGGCGTGTTCCTTGGCTTTCATGATGCTGTTTGTTCACTAAGGTTCTCTAACAAACCTCTGAGGGCTTCACAGAACAGCTGTATTTATACTGAGATTAAATTACACACGGGTGGACTCTATTTACTAATTATGTGACTTATGAAGGCAATTGATTCCACTAGATTTTAGTTAGGGGTATCAGAGTAATGGGGGCTGAATATAAATGCACACCACACCATTTATCATTTTCCTTCCACTTCACAATTTTGTGCAACTTTGTGTTGGTCTATCATATAAAATCCCAATAAAATACATTTATGTTTTTGGTTGTAACATGACAAAAAGTGAAAAATTTCAAGGGGTATGAATACTTTTTTAAGGCACTGTATGTATATTATTTTAATTAAAACATGTATAGGCATACCCCACTTTTAAGTACATAATGGGGTTTATTTATTAAATCTGGAAAGTGCAAAATCAGGCTCACTTCTGCATAGAAACCAATGAGCTTCTAACCTCTGCTTGTTCAATTAAGCTTTGGTAATAAAACCTGGAAGCTCATTGGTTTCTATGCAGAAATGAGCCTGATTTTGCACTTTGCAGCTTTAGTAAATAAACCCCATTGTGTACTTAATGCGGAGGCTCACACAAAAAGTGAACCTCCGATTTTTGGATCACTACCCCCCTCCGGTGTCACATTTGGCACCTTTCAGGGGGGAGGGGGTGCAGATACCTGTATAAAACAGGTATTTGCACCACTTCCGGGTTCTGACTCCCACAGGAGTCCTGCCTCTTCACGTCACCCCCCTCCGCTGTCTTCTGGAAAACACTGTTCCCATGAGACAGCGGGGACCAGAGACGGCACGCCGCGGTACTCGTGCATGCGCAGTAGGGAATCGGGCAGTGAAGCCGCAAGGCTTCACTTCCTGATTCCCTCACCGAGGATGGCGGCGGAAGGAGCTGAGGACCGAGCGGTTGCTCAGCCTCGTCTGCTGACATCGTGGGCGCACTGGACAGGTAAGTGCCCAGTATTTGTAGCTGCTGGCTTTAAAAAAAAAAAAAAACGGATGACCTCCGCTTTAAAAGTGGGTATGCCTTTACAATCACTTTACCTGGGAGAAAACACAGATACTGTCCCTAAGGCCAGGACCTGTGTTGGCAGAAGGTGCCAGCACTGATAAAATACCCTTACTTGATTTTATAAATATAGGGTGAAACAACAGGTATCCAACGTAGTTTACAAAATGCAGTATATGGGCCATTTTTGTGCAGACCTGAGACAAACACTCTAAAGTACTATTTATTTACTGTTTGAATTTCTTAATGTTTGACTATAGAAAAAAAAATATTGTATACGTCAGGGATGTATTGTTAGTGCTATACAATACCTAATATGAAAGACAATTGCCTGAATGTCTAAACATTGGCATATTGTCTTTTGCAACATTTGGCTCTGTCTTGTAGCGTTGTCTCCTGGCTATTGCTTGGTGTATCTGTACACTGCCAGGTGTTTTACTTCTACAATTTTATATTTTAAGCTGCGTGAAGTATGTTATTTTTTATTATCCATGCCTAAGGAAAAATTTGAACTGTCCATCTGTAGGTACCAAATCTGTTCAGGTAACAACCTACTTTCTGGAACCGTGGAAAATGTATTTTCTCGGGCACAATGTGCTGGCAGATCTTTGCAAGTGTTTGAGCCATCTTACTTGAAAACATGATTAAACTTGGCTGTGTTTAGTATACAGCTTGCACAGAGAAAATGTAAGATGCTCAAAAGTTAATAGCTTTTGCATGTGGTATCAATAAGTGTGCTGGCACATTACTACAGTTAACATTACTATTTTTGTTTCAATCGAATTACAGTTTTTCGATACATTTGACATGTTGAAGCGAGAAATAGAATAACAGTTCTTTCCATTATACCTGTACAAGACTTTGACGTATTCACTCTTTGGCATGCAATAAAGAGGCTGGACACTATGGTAAATTTTCATGTAAACCACATAGCCATAAAGCATTGTGTTTTCAATTCCTTTGTGGCAACACACAAGGTTAAATCCTTTACAAGTGGACAAATAAAGATTGCATAAGGAAAGGGTACAGTGCATTTTATTTAAAAAACAACTTTAGAAATATATTTAAGAAATTCCCTGTAGTTCCCTTATGTATTCCTTTACAAGTCATTAAACATCTTCCAACTTAACAAGTATATTTGTATAAACTTGTTTATTTTACTTGGCTACAAGACTCCAATGTGAATCAGTCTTGCAGTGGGTTTTTCTGCACAGTGTGAACGGGAGGGGGCCTCCCACTCGAATAGATGTGCAAACAACACATTTGTTATATGTTTAAAAAGTGGATTTATTCTCACCAAGGTAGACCTGCAAAATTAAAAATTAAATAAAACTTACCCTGTCCACTGCCCTACTGACATTGTCCACACACCATCCATTGCCCTACAGACACCGTCCACTGCTCTACTGACTGACACTGTTCTACTCACCCTGTCCACTGCCCTACTGACATTGTCAACACACCATCCACAGCCCTGCTAACACTGTTCACTGCTCTGACACCATCCACTGCTCTACTGACTTACACTGTTCACTGCTCTACTGACACTGTCCACTGCTCTACTGAAACTGTCCCCCACACTGTTCATTCCCCTATTGGTACTGTCCACACACTGCCCACTCCCCTACTGACACTGTCCACTCCCCTACTGACACTGTCCACTGCTCTACTGATAATGCCCACACACTGTTCACTCCCCTACTGACACTGTCCACTCCCGCTACTGACACTGTCCACTCCCCTAATGACACTGTCCACTACTGTATTGACTGACACTGTTCTACTGAGACTGTCTACTGCCCTACTGACATGGTCCACACACCGTCCACTGTCCTACTGACACCATCCACTGCCCTACTGATACCGTCCACTGCCCTACGTACACTGTCCACTCCCTCCCCTAATGAAACTGTCCACTGCCCTACTGACACTGTCCACTGCTGTACTGACTGACACTGCTTTACCGAGACTGTCTACTGCCCTACTGACATTGTCCATACACCGTCCACTTCCCTACTGACATCATCCATTGCCCTACAGACACCGTCTAGTGCTCTACTGACTGACACTGTTCTACTCACCCTGTCCACTGCCCTACTGACATTGTCCACACACCATCTATTGCCCTACAGACACTGTCCACTGCTCTGACACCATCCACTGCTCTACTGACTTACACTGTTCACTGCTCTACTGACACTGTCCACTGCTCTACTGATACTGTCCACTGCTCTACTGACACTGTCCACTGCTCTACTGATACTGTCCACACACTGGTCTTTCCCTTGCTGACACTGTTTACTGCCCTACTGACACTGTCCACTGCTCTACTGATACTGACCACACACTGTTCACTCCCCTACTGGTACTGTCCACACACTGCTAACTCCCCTACTTACACTGTCCACTCCCCTACGGACACTGTTCACTCCCCTACTGACACTGTCTACTACCATACTGAGACTGTCCACTGCTCTACTGATACTGTCCCCCACACTGTTCATTCCCGTATTGGTACTGTCCACACACTGCCCACTCCCCTACTGACACTGTCCACTCCCCTACTGACACTGTCCACTGCTCTACTGATAATGCCCACACACTGTTCACTCCCCTACTGACACTGTCCACTCCCCTAATGACACTGTCCACTACTGTATTGACTGACACTGTTCTACTGAGACTGTCTACTGCCCTACTGACATTTTCCACACACCGTCCACTGTCCTACTGACACCATCCACTGCCCTACTGATACGGTCCACTGCCTTACATACACTACTTCCTCCCCTAATGACACTGTCCACTGCCCTACTGACACTGTCCACTGCTGTACTGACTGACACTGTTCTACCGAGACTGTCTACTGCCCTACTGACATTGTCTACACACCGTCCACTTCCCTACTGATACCATCCACTGCCCTACTGACACTGCCCGCTGATCTATGGATACTGTCCACACACTGTTCACTCCCCTACTGACACCATTCACTGCTTTACTGACACTGTCCACTCCCCTACTGACACCGTCCACTCCCCTACTGACACCGTCCACTCCCCTACTGACACAATCCACTGGTCTACTGACAGGGTTCACTCCCCTACTGACACTGTCCACTCCCCTACTGACACAATCCACTGGTCTACTGACAGTGTTCACTCCCCTACTGACACTGTCCACTTTTATGGTAGGCTAAATTTATTAGTTTATTTTTACAGTGACATTTTGTTTTATTATACTGTATTTTTCCTTACTTATTAGTTAGGCCTTACTGGGTAATTTCTAAAAAAAAATAAAAGGGCGCCAAACCCTGGTGTTCTTTTTGATTTTGGTCTTTTTGCTTACCCCTGCTCCAGAGTATTCAAAACATTTTGGAGAAAAAGTCCACATTTTGACATACTGTTCCTCTCCAATTGTTCTGAATAACCCTCTCAATATGTAAATAAAGATCTGAAATAACTCTTTAGCCACTTGAAATATCTTGGCATGCAGTGGAAGTGGTAGGTAGGTGGTAATAGGGGGGCCCCGGGTAAATTTTTGCAACGGGGCCCACAAGCTTCAAACTACACCTCTAGAGCTTCCAAATACTACCCCCCTATGTGAATAAGTAAGGGGTAAAAAGTAAACACTATATATCACCATGGCTATCAGCCACCATCCCTGCCCCTTTGTTTACAGTTAGCTACAAGCTGGGAATTCACTTCCATTAGAAGGTAAGACAAACAAATGACAGTGAATATAACTACAATAATTGCAAATGTGGAAGAGAACTGTGCTATTCAATAAAAGCACCAACAGCAGCAACTACCCTGTGAGCCATGCACAGTACCAACAATATTCACTCCTAAAGTTGTGCTAATACTAAATGAAAAATGTAATATAAAAAAACAGTCCATATAGTAAAAACATTTCTTTAAACTATATATACACCATCCATCATCAGAAATGTGTGATCTTGAATATAAACCTCCACCTTATAAAGTGCTTGCTTACCGACTCAAGTTGATCCTCTATTACAGAGTTTCAATCTCTTTTGTGGCTTATAAACTCTGCCAGGACCTCTATTCCCCCAGGGGAACCAAGAGATATGAATGAGAAATCCGCCACTTTAGGGAGACTTGATCATGGAAGATCCCCAAGAAGAAATACAACTTGCCATAGCATAAAATCCTTTACACATTAAATTGAATAAAAAGATTGCAATTGAACTTACATCATAGACTTTAAAAACATGCATTTAATCAACAAGCCAGCTGGTTCTGAACAGCAGCCCATCCTTCTGGGAATTGCGTACGCATTGACGTCAGCACATCGCCTCACCCTATGCGTTTCGTCACAATCTGACGTTGTCCTGCGACAGTTCATGGGTGAAATGTCAGACTCCTGTAGACACTCCATACAGCTGCCTTCGGTAACCTCATAAGGGTAGACAGAATGGCAGGAAGAATCAATGACCTAAGAGGATGCTCATTAGTGTCCTCACAGTTCTTCAGAACTACAATCCGTTGGCCACATAGGCCGATGATAAATGTAGTTAATTCATTCACAGAACTCTGTGAATTAATGACGTGGCCTTGTGGGAGGAGCCCTACAGACCTGTGCTGCTTTTCAATTCTGATAGCAGGTGCAGGGAAAACATTCTCTGCCCGCTGTCACAGGGAGGGGGGGTCAGGGGGCAGTGGAGGTAGGAGCTTCTCCATTGTACATGTTCTATCCTAAATACAGCCTAAAATTACCCTAAATACTATCAGTACATTCAATAATGCCAACAGAGGCGTGACAAGTGTTTTGTTTGATTTTAACATTTGATTTTGGAATAAATGGAATTTTCAAAATAAAAACTGCATACTTTGTTAGAAATGTAGTTGTTCTAGAAAAAATGTCTGTCCTGCTTCTTCAAATTTTCTCATCTATACGGTTAAAAATGATCGTTAGTTTGACCCTGCTAACAAATAGAAAACAAACATTTTCTAATGAAATTCTACTAGTGTATGGTCAAGGTAAGTTACCAGTACCACATCTATTACTAATAAGGGATCAACTGTTACCTTACTGAAAACAAGCACATCACAATCTACTCCACAATATAATCTTCAGGTGTACAGTATGTAATTGTAACTGTACCGTTATTTCACCGCACATTAGCGCTTATAACCCACCACATAAATGGTAGATGTGTAATTACCTTTTAGTGCTGGTTCCACTAGTGCAACTTCTGATGCGACTTGAGTCGCACAGAATCATATGACAACGGAAATCACATTACGTTCAATGCTGCTTGTTCCCATCAATACGTTTCATCACAGTACAATTTTTTTTTTTTTGCTACTTTATTGCAATTAACAGTGCAACTTGGCACCATAGAATATGCAGAAACGCTGCCAAGTTGCATCAAAGTCGCACTACACCATCAGACTGAAGATCACAGCAAAATATTATTGCAGTAATGCGAACCAAGCCTTAGGTACACATGCACTTTATAATTTACTAGGGTTTGCTGTATGTTTCCTTTAACTATATAAATATTTGCCTTTCATTGCAGATAATCATTTTACTTGTAGGGTTATCTTGTTCCTTGCTGTAAATGCTCTGAATGCATGATATTTCCTTACAGACTTTTAAATTGCTGTCAGACAGTTTTTTTACCTTCTAGTCTACATTCAAATTTAAACTAACAACAGATGAAAGACAATGACCTGGTTTGCGACATTTAAGGGTGAGTCAGAATGTGAAGCTAAATATATTACACAGTACTTTCATGGGAATTGCCGCGTTCTATTTTTTGTAGCATTACCACAAATCCTATAACAAATGAGAATTCAAATGTGCAGTGAAAATTATTATTTACGGTAAAAAATTTTTGCAATGCACAACGTATAATGCCCTGTACACATGATCGGTCAATCCGATGAAAGCGGTCTGATTAATTTTTCCATCAGTTATCCGATGAAGCTGACTGATGGTCAGACGTGCCTACACACCATCAGTTAAAAAAACGATCGTGTCAGAACGCGGTGACGTAAAACACAACGACGTGCTGAAAAAAATGAAGTTCAATGCTTCCAAGCATGCGTCGACTTGTTTCTGAGCATGCATGGATTTTTAACCGATGGACGTGCCTACAGATGATCGTTTTTTATCTATTGGTTAGGTATTCATCAGATAATTTTTAAAGCAAGTTCCATTTTTTTAACCGATGGATAAATAACCGGTGGGGCCCACACACGATCCGTTTGGTCTGATGAAAACGGTCCATCAAACCGTTTTCATCAGACAAACCGATCGTGTGTACGCGGCATTAAACTCTGGTCAAACTACAAATTTGAGACATAATAATGTGTTGTAGGTTAGTGTTTTAAGGGATAATTGCAACTTGTTGAACGAGTTGAGCCACTTGCAGTTAAATGACTGCAGTGAAATGTCAGCTCTGCTCTGTTTTCTTTCTATACAAAAATGTTCGACATTTTCCATTGTTGAGATGTTATGCATCTTATATTTTTGAAAGTTATTGCAGTCAATCATATTAGTATATACACTATATATGTGTGTATGTGTATATACAGTATCTCACAAAAGTGAGTACACCCCTCACATTTTTGAAAATATTTTATTATATCTTTTCATTTGACAACACTGAAGAAATGAAACTTTGCTACAATGTAAAGTAGTGAGTGTAAAGCTTGTATAACAGTGTAAATTTGCTGTCCCCACAAAATAACTCAACACACAGCCATTAATGCCTAAACCGTTGGCAACAAAAG
This sequence comes from Rana temporaria, assembly GCF_905171775.1. Taxonomy (NCBI): domain Eukaryota; kingdom Metazoa; phylum Chordata; class Amphibia; order Anura; family Ranidae; genus Rana; species Rana temporaria. The sequence goes on from NC_053489.1 coordinate 455,550,702, forward strand.
TGAGTACACCCCTAAGTGACAAATTGGGCCCAATTAGCCATTTTCCCTCCCAGTGTCATGTGACTCGTTAGTGTTACAAGGTCTGATTGTGTGAATGGGGAGCAGGTGTGTTAAATTTGGTGTTATCGCTCTCACTCTTTCATACTGGTCACTGGAAGTTCAACACGGCACCTCATGACAAAGAACTCTCTGAGGATCTGAAAAAAAAAATGTGTTGCTCTGCATAAATATTGCCTAGGCTATAAGAAGATTGCCAAGACCCTGACCCTGAGTTGCAACATGGTGGCCAAGACCATACAGCAGTTTACCAGGACTGGTTCCACTCAGAACAGGCCACATCATAGTCGACCAAAGAAGTTGAGTGCATATGCTCAGAGTCATATCCAGAGGTTTTTTTTGGGAAATAGATGTATGAGTGCTGCCAACATTGCTGCTGAGGTTGAAGGGGGGGAGTCGGCCTGTCAGTGCTCAGACCATACGCTGCACACTGCATCAAATTGGTCTGCATGGCTCTCGTCCCAGAAGGAAGCCTCTTTTAAAGATGATGCACAAGAAAGCAGTTTGTTGAAGACAAGCAGACTACGGGCATGGATTACTAGAAACATGTTTTGTGGTCTGATGAAGCCAAGATAAACTTATTTGGTTCAGATAATGTCAAGCAAGTGTGTCCTGTCTACAGTCAAGCATGGTGGTGGGAGTGTCATTGTCTGGGGCTGCATGAGTGTTGCCGGCACTGGGGAGCTACAGTTCATTGAGGGAACCATGAATGCCAACATCTACTGTGACATACTGACGCAGAGCATGATTCCCTCCCTTCGGAGACTGTCCGGCAGGGCAGTATTCCAACATGATAAACACACCTCCAAGACAACCACTGCCTTGCTAAAGAAGATGAGGGTAAAAGTGATGAACTGGCCAAGCATGTCTCCAGACCTAAACCCCTTTGAGCATCTGTGGGGCTTCCTCAAACAGAAGGTGGAAGAGCGCAAGGTCTCTAACTTCCACCAGCTCTGTGATGTCGTCATGGAGGAGTGAAAGAGGACTCCAGTGGCAACCTTTGAAGCTCTAGTGAACTCCATGCCAAAGAGGGTAAAGGCAGTGCTGGAAAATATTGATGACCACACAAAATACTGACACTATGGGCCCAATTTGGACATTTTTTTACTTAGGATTGTACTCAATTTTGTTGCCAGCGGTTTAAATATTAATGGCTGTGTGTTAAGTTATCTTGAGGGGACATACATTTTACATTGTAATACAAGCTGTACACTCACTACTTTACATTGTAGCAAAGTGCAATTTCTTCAGTGTTGTCACATGAAAAGATATAATAAAATACTGTGTGCGTGTGTGTAAAAAAAATATTTATAAATATATATGTGTGTGCTAAGAATGAACATAATCATGGTATACCTTAATGAAGATCTAGCTCCCAACCATCTATGTACAGGAAACACTGACAGCATCTAATAAATATCTGTGGATAATGTGCTGTTAGTAAACATAAAATCTGTTGTCTGTACACTATTTCAATCTAAAAAGCTAATGAACCAGAAAAAACACCCTCTCACCTTCCTCATTAGAGCCTGAACTCAGTCTCCCAAAGCCACATCACAAAGCATAGGCACCAGCAATAATGATATAAATGGGTTGCACAGGATCACACGTTTTTTTTTTAGCAATGTATTATGCAGTTTTCATGGAGTTTAAAATACTTTAAAATTGTTGAGTGATCTCCTGTAATTAAAGGGGTTGTAAAAGTAAATGTTTTTTCACCTTAATGCATCCTATGCATTAAGACTGCATTAATGACTGCATCTCCTGACTCACATCTCCTCTGCAACTCCTGACTCACATCTCCTCTGTGTCTCCTGACTCACAAGGCACACTGAGACTTGTAGTTCCACAAATGACTCTGTGCCTCCAGTTTTCCTATTTCTGCATCCCCTGAATCCTGACTCACATCTTCTCTGCATCTCCTGACTCACAAAGCACACTGAGCAGGGGCGGACCGTCCATTAAAGGCACACGGGCGCCGCTCCCCCTTATCCATCGCCAGCCACCCTATCTGTCTTTATTGGAGTATCATCATTCTCCGACAAAACAAAGAAGCCAGTATTATTATGAAGGTCTCCCGGCAGTCATCCTGCCTTGTCCTCGCTGCCACCCGTAACCTTGCCAAATGACACTGATTAAAAGAACAACTATGTACATTTGACACCAAAACCAAAATTAGTGCAATTTTCTGGGCCCAAGCTATGGGACCTCCCTCTTTACACAAGCAGTTCCCTAAATAAAAAGAAGAGGTTTTTTTTGTTATAAAATTTTGCAAAAAAAATAATCGTTCTTCATAAATTTAGGCCAAAATGTATTCTGCTCCATTTCTCTGGTGAGTCCACAAACTATGGTAAATATCTGAAAATGTATCAATCCTGATGTACTGACGGCCTATCTAATTTCTTTCTATCTCTATCTATTTCTATCTATCTCATTTCTTGAGGCCAATTTTTTTTTAGGACAGTACATATATCCCCTAAATGACCCCTTTTTGGAAAGTAGACAGTCCAAGGTATTTATTAAGAAGCAGGAGTTTTTTGATTTTTTTTTTTTAATTAATATATATTAAAATAAAAAATACATTTTTTACATACTTTCACCAGTGCAGTACATGATCACCACATAACTGATGTGGCAGTGATCAGGGACACTGACTGGTGACAGTATGAAAAACAAAATGTATTATTTTTTTTCTGTGAGCAGAGCAAAATAATGTTACCGTAATAACATTGTACTACTCTGGGCAAGTGATTGGTATTTTCTTTTACACATTATGATTGCTTATAGCAATGAATTTCATTGATATAAGCAAGCATTTTACTGAATGAAATTGCTTCATTCAGTTCGTTTTTTGTGATTAGCTGTGATTGGCCAAAGCTAATCACATGGTACAGATTGGCTATAATTGGTACCATGTGAATACTGTGACCAATCACAACAACAAAATTGTAACCATTAATGGCATGCATCAAAGGCATTCATTGTTTACAATTGTCAGGAGATCTGCTGTGAATGGTCACAGCGATCACATGGTACCAGCAGCAGTCATTGGCTGTGACCAGTCGACACAGCTGGTGACAGATAGTGCCTGCTGCACGGGCGTATGGCCTTGCGTGAGGCTAGTCATGGGAGGACGTCTAATGACATCTACCTGGAACAACAAAAGTACTGTAGGCCTATAGCAATTTAATGGCCGAATGGGAACGGGTTAATCTGTCAATTTCTTTTAGTGATTAAAAATGACTGTGTTTTCTTTATTCTCCGACTAATATCCAATCCATTTTTCATGTTCTTTTTGTATTATAATATGGAAAAAGTGGACCTACTAAATGAAGAGATATGTCTTTTGAATACTAGCCCACATTTTTGAAGGACAATGGTATTGCAGTGCAGAATGACATATTAGTACATAGAATGTGGTATACTTGGCAGTGAATCTTGTATCAATTCTACTATTATTTAACTTGTAGAAAAGTCAGTGGGTAGTCTTCTTTTTTTTTTTCCATGGGCATTAACTGATGTATATTAAAAATTGAGGGATTTTACTAAACCGTTAACAGCTTGGGTCAATGCCCATCGGTACTGTCCTCTAAAAGGAAATAGAGACTTAAGCAAACAGCAATTAGTCTCTGTGCACTTAAAACGTAATTGGTACAATACCTGCCAGACAACAAGCTATCCCATTAACTCCAGAGCTCCATTTTCCGGAAAGATTTGGCACACGGATTTAATATAATAGAAAAGCTGACCTTAAACATTGGATTACGGTACAGTGGCCTGTCACAATGGAAAGTATTGGTGTGTGTACTCTGGCCAGGCTAAACCCTTTTGGAGTCTCACAATCTTTTCTTTACATTGAGTCGTGAAAGCCAGTAGCCCATTTCTAATGACCAGAAGAGATTCTAAGATATGAAGCTACTTTACAGAGATTTGTTGGTATGCTTTAAAAGGTGCAAATATATAATCTGGGATCATCTTGATACAGCCTTTGGTGAATAACGATGAACAGAAAAATGTACTTTGTAGCTGTTATTAATCATACTGTACTGTAGGCTCAGTTCATTGCAAAAGGTTTATTGAACAGCTGGGTGGTTTCTGCTCAAATCTATACTGCAGTTTGGGTTTATTAGACTTAGCTGTAACACACAATAAACTTTTATTGTTATCAGGACTTCTAAAGTTAACTGTCGAGAGCTCAATAAAGAATTAGGTAACTCTGAATGTTTTATTAGTTTCAGCCACAATTGTCAAGAAAGGATTAAATAGGTCATTATTTGAAATAAAGAGGATAGATATATATATTCATTCTGCTAATGAGAAGCTGAAATGCAAAATTATTAATATATATATATATATAATATATATATATATATATATATATATATATATATATATATATATATATATATATATATCATATACAGTCGTAAGCAGTAATCAATGGTAAGCATTGCTGTATCATGGGGATAACATTTACAATAGCCTGTGTAACATCTGGTATTATGCAGCACTCTTAAAGCAGTTGTAAAGTCTAGACTAGATTTTTTTTAAATTAAAATAAAAACCAGGTTTATATTTAACTGCCATGTGCAATAATATTGCACAGATCACCAACTTACTGCCTCTTCTGGGGCTCCTCACCGGTGCTCTGTCCTCTCTTCTCTGAGTGCCCCCATATCAAGCTGCTTTCTACTGGGGCACATGTCCAGGCATGCTCTCAAGCAGGGTTGTGTGTGTCCATAGACACACACAATGCATGGCTTGGATCTGTCCCCGCTTTCTACCTAGAGCATTTGACTGACAGCAGCAGGAGCTAATGGCTCTCACTGCTATCAGCAGACATGTGAGAGCAGTGAGAAGGGAGAGAAGACCTGCAGCTGGGCACAGCGCTGGATTGGAGGAGCTGGATCAGTTAAGTGTTATAGAGGGGTTGAGGGGGAACCAACAGTAGAAGGTTTTTTACTTTAATTTAGAGAATGCATTAAGGTTAAAAAAAAAAAAAACCTTTATGCCGTGTACACACAATCGGACATTCCGACAACAAAACCGTGGATTTTTTTCCAACAGAATGTTGACTCAAACTTGTGTTGCATATACACAAATGTTGTCGGAAATTCCGAACGTCAAGAACACGGTGACGTACAACACTACCACGAGCCGAGAAAAATAAAGTTTAATTGATTCTGAGCATGCATAGAATTTTTGTGCGTCGCAATTGCATACAGACTATCTGAATTACTGACAAGCACTTTTGTTGTCGGAAAAATTGAGAACCAGCTCTCAAACATTTGTTGTCGGAAAGCAAATGTCCGATGGAGCGTACACATGGTCGGAATATCCGACCAAATGCTCACATCTAACCTTTGTTGTCGGAAATTCCGACCGTGTGTACGCGGCATTAGATTTTAGAAGCTAGCTATAAAATACTATATTGCTACAGGGTTTGTAGAAAAAACTAAAAATGTGATAACAGAAATGGCAGGACATTTGTATTGTTTGCCAGTAAATAAAAAGACCTGCATTAGAGGTAGCTGTTTTGGTTCCCTCCTGTTCACCATTGGTGATTTGAATCCCTTGATGTTCAAACTCATTGAGCCTGACTGGTGAGTTTCAGTTGATAGGGAAAGAGATGTGGAAAATTGCTGTGCTTATTTTTTTAAATGACTGCAATATCTGTACAAACGTTGAAGAAAATTGAAAATAGACATACTGAGCATAGCAGCCAAACATATTTCTTTTATATTTATATCCTACTCTACTGCCTGTGTATTTACAGGGGCATCCTGAAAAATCACAATATCATCAAAAATTGTAATTTGTTTCAGTAATTGAATTAAAAAGGGAAACTTATATATTATATATATTCATTACACGCAGAGTGTTTTATTTCAAGCATTTATTTCTTTTGATTTTGATTATTATGGCTTACAGCTAGTGAAAACCCCAAATTCTGTATCTCAGAAAATTAGAGTATTACATAAGACCAATAAAAAAAAAAAAAGGATTGTAATACAGAAATGTTGGCTTACTGAAAAGTCCATGTACAGCAGTGGTCTCCAAACTGCGGCCTGAGGGCCGGATGTGGCCCTCTGCTTGCCTTTTTCTGGCTCTTTGGGTATTATTCCTCCCACTGATACAAGACACTATTCTGCCACGAACAATGGGGCATCATTTCTTCCACTGACACCAAAAATTGGGTACTATTCCTCCCTATGATACCAAGGACTGGGCACTGTTCCTCCCCCTAATACCAAATGTGGCAATGCTTACTCCCACTGATGCCAGGAACATTTCCACTCCTGCTGGCCATAGCCCGGCCCTCCTAGAGTCTGAAGGACATTATACCGGCCCTTTGTTTAGAATATTTGGAGACCCCTGTGTTGTAATATTAATATAGATGTGTAGGTATTTAAAATATTGTGTTATGTGTATGGCATGGTATATCTGTGTTATATACAGGCATTCAAGGTTACACATCAAAAGGTGTTTGCTGACCAAAAGGGTTAGTGGCCTGAGGACCCTTTGATGTGTTAATCTTATCTAAGACTGGGTGTGTGAGATGGCCTGTGTGAGATGGCCTGGTACTTCCTTACATATATAAGGAAGTGTTTATTGATGGTAATTAGACTTGGGGAATTATTCATTCAGGGAAACAGTTGGTTGACCTGGAAGAACCACTCCCTCCAGTGTGAGACCAGCATTTGAGGCAGTCAAGCTGGCATTCAGTGTGGTCTTCACTGAGAAATATGGCACATGTCTAGGAATTATATACTCTGTTGGATTTGTATTGTCTGTGGACTTTGGACTTTGTATGTTATTGGAAGTTAATTAAAATTGCGTTCTCTGGAGAACCTGTGTTTCTGCGAAACAACATAATTTATAAGTCATCATACTATACATCTATATCACTACATTTATTGGACATTTATGAGATCACTACACTCTGATGTACAGTATAGTATGCACACAATACTTGGTCGGGGCTCCTTTTGCATGAATTTCTGCATCAATGTGGCGTTGTTTGGAGGCGATCAGCCCGTGGCACTGCTGAGGTGTTATGGAAGCCTAGGTTGTTTTAATGTCGGCCTTCAGCTCGTCTGCATTGTTTTTTCTGGTGTCTCTCATCTTCCTCTTGACAGTACCCTACAGATTTTTTGCTGGTCAATATAGCACACTGAATACCATGATCATTAAACCAGGTATTGGTATGTTTGGCAGTGTGGGCAGTTGCAAAGCCCTGCTGGAAAATGAAATCAGCATCTCCACAAAGCTGGTCAGCAGAGGGAAGCATACAGTGCTCTAGAATTGCCGGGTAGAGGGCTGCACTGACTTTGTATTTCAATTATTTTTATTGAGAAATTTTCAGATAATCAAAAAGTAAATAAAACAGTATGACAATCAAAAGGTATGACAATACAGAATGGGTATTCCAAAAAGGAAAGTAACATTACTTGGCCTGCAGAACCATAACCTAAAGTTGCCCCAATGCGAATGCCTAGAATCAAGCAAGATCAGGAGCAAATAATTGAAACATCCCTAGGAAACCTAAATATTCTGGAGGGATCCTGACTTTGGACTTGATACAACACAGTGGACCAACACCAGCAGATGACATGGCTCCCCAAATCATCACTGACTGTGGAACATTCACTTTTTTGGGGAAAAAATACACTTTTTTTAATTAAAAAATAAGACAACAGTAAAGTTTATATTGTGAAAGATAATGTTACGCTGAGTAAATTGATACCCAACATGTCACACTTCAAAATTGCGTCTGCTCGTGGAATGCCGACAAACTTTTACCCTTTAAAATCTCCATAGGCGACGTTTAATTTTTTTTACAGGTTGCATGTTTTGAGTTACAGAAGAGGTCTAGGGCTAGAATTATTGCTCTCGCTCTACCGGTCATGGCGATATCTCACATGTGTGGTTTGAATACCGTTTACATATGTAGGCGCTACTCAGGTATGTGTTCGCTTCTGCGCGCGAGTTAGGCGGGAAGGGGCGCGTTTTCTGGCTCCTAACTTTTTTAGCTGGCTCCTAGATTCCAAGCAAATTTGTCAAACCCTGTAAAACCAATACCACCTTCCCTAAAACCCCCCACAGCTGTTTAAAGTAAATATTTCTATTTACTATATGTTGAGTTTTGGCCACTTTAAGTCAGCTATATACTGGGTGAAACTGACTACCTGTGCTGAATAACATTAGACAGTAAAATGTTGGGATAGCCCAATGGCTGTACACTGACCCAATATGTGTGTTTATGCAATTCTTTGGTTACCTTTGCAATATGGAGCACCAAAACTCTGGATCTTTAATTTATGACCCATAGTATGTATACCCAGATTGTTAAAGACAACTCTGTTTAGCAGTCAGACCAAGAGGCTCAATATAATGGTACCCAGATACACTATATTACCAAAACTACTTTGTCCATAGGGTTCAATATTGAGTTGGCCCACCCTTTGCAGCTAAAACAGCTTTAACTTTTCTGGGAAGGCCGTCCACAAGGTTTAGGAGTGTGTCTATGGGATTGTTTGACCATTCTTGCAGAAGCTTATTTGTGAGGTCAGGCACTGATGTGGACGAAAAGGCCTGACTCGCTGTCTCCACTTTAATTCGTCCCAAATGTGTTCTATCGGGTTGAGGTCAGGACTCTGTACAGGCCAGTCAATTCCTCTACCCCAAACCCGTTCATCCATGTCTTTATGGACTGTGTTTTTGCACTGGTGCACAGTCATGTTGGAACAGGAAAGGGCTATCCCCAAACTGTTCCCACAAATTTGGGAGCATGAAATTGCTCAAAATGTCTTGGTATGCTGATACCTTAAGAGTTCCCTTCACTGGAAATAAGGGGCTAAGCCCAACCCCTGAAAAACAACCCCACACTATAATCCCCCTCCACCAAATGATTTGTACCAGTACACAAAACAAGGTCTATAAAGACATGGATGAGTGAGTTTGGGGTGGAGGAATTTGACTGGCCTGCATAAAGTTCTAAGCTCAACCTGATAGAACACCTTTGGGATGAATTAGAGGGGAAACTGTGAGCCAGGTCTTCTAATACAACATCAGTAACTGACCTCACAAATGCGTTTCTGGAAGAATGGTCAAACATTTCCAAAGACACACTCCTAAACCTTGTGGGCAGCCTTCCCAGAAAAGTTTAAGCTATTATAGCTACAAAGGGTGGGCCAACTCAATACTGAACCCTACAGACTTAGACTGGGATGCCATTAAAGTTCATGTGTGTGTAAAGGCAGTGGTCCCAATACTTTTGGTAATATAGTGTATCTTAATTGGGCATCTGTAGCTTTCAAAAATGTAATACTAGCCCTCCCTCCCTAGCCCTAAAATCTCTACAGCAATGGCAGCGCCTGTCCAGTGAGCCTAGTAGACATGTTTAGCCATACACCATTTGTTTTCAGTGTGATATTTCTGTATACGTATTGGAGTGGGCTATGGCTGTGCTTCTGAGAGAGCAGAGGTGGGAGGTTTAGTGTAGTTCAGCAGGGCCAGGGAGAATTGGTTAGCATTAAGTTTTATTACAGGTACAGCTGTTTTTAAATCTAAGATTATTCTCAGTATACATATTTATAGCTTTTTGGTTGTTTTTTTTGTGCTCAAGTGACGTTTCTGAATCATTTTTGTTTTGCAAAATCAATAATATGCCCTCCAGAGTGAATAATAGTCCTAGCATTGTATTTACATACATTTGTATTCCAGGTATTTGCAAAGCAAATCCTGGTGGAATTTGAAGGTGCAATGTTTTGACTGTGCAGATAAAACTAGAAATACCAGAAGCAACAGAGAGCAGAATGAACTAAAGGCAACCAGAGCTATGCCAGAACATAAAGTCATTGAAGCTCCTGTTGAGATTCTCCGAACTGTCTTGGCGCCCGACTGCAAGGATTCCAAGTCATTAAAATACATTTGCCTGTGTTTATTTGTCCTCAGCACAAATGCTTAGGAGTTTACTCCGAATACTTTTTTTTTTAACTCACTCCAATAAACAAATGCCATTTGCTCATCCTGGGAAAAAATGAGCTGGAGGTGTATTTACTGTACTGCTGTTTTTTGAAGATAAGGAAATATTTATTTGGAGAAAGCGTTTTGTATCATATCATTTGATAAGGAGCGGGAACATTTTAAGCAATAAAATCACTTAAAACATTGACAAATAACACAAAGTAAATAAGAGACCTTTGTTGTACATGTACCCAATTCTTAACCAATCATCACAGATCATAATCAAACTGGAGTCATATCTGGTCCAATATGGCCACCTTTACTAGTAAAATTATGTTAAGTAAAAAAAGATGCTGAACTTGTCCAAAAGTAGTCCAATTATTTATATATAACACACAGTTAACAGTCAGAAGCACTTAAAAGAGAAATATAGCCAAAGCTTTTTTGGCTACACTTCTCCTATGGATCACAGGAGTGCATTTCGTTTGGCTGATGACACAGAGTCGGCCCAGGCTCTGGAAAGGTCCTAACCATTTTTGGACGCTAGCGGAGCGCTTTTATCCCCTGCTATCGACTAAAAAAGGGTTAATAGTGCCCACAAAGTGCCACTGATTTCAGTGGCAAGGGTGTTTTAGGAGTGGTGCATTCAGCGCTCTCCCAACGCCCCAAAGATGCTGCTTACAGGACTTTTTTTCCCATCCTGCAAGCGCACTGCTCCAGTGTGAAAGCACTTAGGCTTTCACACTGGGGTGTCTGAGGAGGCGTTTATTCAGGCGCAACTTTTGACTGTTGACCACTTGGTTCTCAGTCTTCAGTGAGCAGAGAGCCGGTGACTGTCAGTTACCAGCTCTCCGCTCTGTCCCTCCAGCACTCACTGGAGCGCTGGGCTGTGTGGGAATTGGGGGTGGGGGGGCAGCTGGCTCAGTCTCGCAGGGGCTGGCTAAGATACTGAGCCAGCTGTCGGTCAGGAATCTGGGTGGATCCTATCTGTAAAGTCAGGATCGATCCAGAGCCTGGAATGGCACAGTGACCTCGCTCCTGTGATCCATAGGATGAGTAGGACAAAAAAAAGCATTGGCCCTACTTCCCCTCTAAGTGTTTTAAGAAATGCAGCTATGTTAGCCTTAGATGGTTGAGGAGTTCTTCCTTTGAGCCAAAAACCTTCCAGCCCTGTTACCGACTGAGTAATAAGTAAGTTTTAAACTTTTGGAATATATGTCCAATCGTTCATTCAGGCGGGACCTTAATTCATTTCTAAGTTTAAGCAGAGTGGAATAGGTTTGGAAAGAAGTTGATTTCTTTTTTTTGAGTTTCTAAGGTATGGATCTCAGAAATAAGATGGGCATACTTTGGATCCTATGTTTTTTAACCCTAGCATTGGATTTCAATATAATACCTTGCATATATGCCGTATATGCATTCTGGAGTACAAAGGGGCAGACACAAAAGAAGTATTGACAATAAAGTATTATTTTAAGTGCTGCATAAGTAAAGAAGCTAATTAAGGAGTTTTTCTCTCTAGAGGATTAATGTGCCATAAGTACACAGGCATAGAAGTATTAACTTCCACCAAAGGTATAGAAATTGTAGCATGGTCAGACCATGTTATGTCATGTACGGTGAAAGAAGACATTTTTCGTAATAGCTGTTTGTCTGCTCAAAAATAAAAGTCCAGAATATGAGTTTTTTCTAGATGAGAAAAATGTAAAGTTCTTCTTATTTGTGTGTTGGCACCTCCAGACATCAACAATTGTGTATTTGGTGGTCTTTTAGGAGAGGCAGTAGAGTCCACCTGGGGACCACAATTCACAATGGTGTATGGTTTGATCTCACACATATAAGAATTATACTTCTACCGTCAGAGTCCAAAACGCGTTCCGTCAATGAGGGCCATATTAATAGCATCATGGGCCCCTGGGCAAAGTAATGCTCTGGGGCCCCTACAATGGAGACAGTGCAGGTAAACAGAAATCAAGTAGGTAGGAGGTAGGGGATATCTAGGGTGTAGAGGGGTCAGAGTGCTGGGGGGGATATCTGGGATGTAGAGGGGCAGCCTGGGCTCAAGGACCAGCTGCTTTGGGGAAAGGGCATGGCCTCCAATGCAGCTGGGGCCCCTGGGTGGTGCCCAGGTGTGCCCTCTCATTAAGACAGCCCTGCCGTCAATGTAAAAGAAAACATGTTCTTCAAGTACTCCCCTCTTCTTATATGTAGTCACTAGGGAGGTATAGTGAACATTTTTATGTACACAGGTAGGGGTCTGGAAATTTGTTTCTTAAATACACAGGATATTAGATTGCAGTTTATGTGCTTTCTTCTACATCACAGATGTTGGGTGATTCTATTAATAGTAGATTCTATTAATAAATCGATGATTTATTAAAAGAGACAACTTTAAAACTCATATTATGTATAGGAGGTAAGATGTGACTACTCCTCGTACACACAACCGAACATGTCCGCTGAAACTGGTCCGCGGACCAGTTTCCGTGGACATGTCCGACCGTGTGTACGGCCTAGCGGACCCGTTTCCTGGCGCTAGGGACAGGTTTCCAGCGGACAAAAGTTTCTTAGCATGCTAAGAAACTTGTCCACTGGAAAGCTGTCCGTCGGACATGTCCGATGGTTAGTACAACTCATCGGACATGTCCGCTGGTTATGACGTATAACCAGCGGCCCGAAATCCCGTGCATGCGTCAAATTGATTCGACGCATGCGTGGAAGCATTGAACTTCCGTGTCAGAGGACGTCGGTGTCTTCTACGTCACCGCGTTCTCAGTCCGCAGGGATTTTGGTCTGATGGTGTGTACACACATCAGACCAAAACCTCCCAGCAGACATGTCCGATGAAAACGGTCCGCAGACCGTTTTCATCGGACATGTCTGGTTGTGTGTACAAGGCCTGGGAAGTCATAGTAAACCACAAATAAGCACAAGCAGCTGGAAAGTGTAACCCTTTCCGAGTGCATGTAGATGTAAGAGGAGCTTGATTCCAGGCGTCGGGAGTCCAATTCCAGAATTTTAATCTGTACTGTGGAAAGGAATCTAAATGGGAAAATAAAAATATTAAAGGCAAAACAGAAGAGAATACAGTAAGTCTGTAAAAAAAAAACTGTGGCATTAACAAGAAGGATACACATTTCGCTCCCCGTAAACCGTAAAGATTTTGTACTGATTTTTTACAGACTGTCCTGGGATTTAAGTGGACCTTCAGCCTCCCAAGCATGATCCTGCCTCTCCACCCCTCCTCCTGTCCTCTTCAGGAATTTTTTTTATCCTTTTTTATCTCTTTTATTTTTGCACGTCATTCGCTTCAGGTGAATTTTGCACACACTGCCCCCTGTGCCTCCCGGGATATGTACGTCACATATCGCAGGAGGTATAGCATTTCATTGAGAAAAGGAGGAGGAAGGGGCATGTTATTGCATCATCAGGAGGAGTGCAGGCTAAACCCGGAAACAGCTGACAGCATAGTAATGATGTCACAGGGAAACATGGCAGTGTGGGAACGAGTGCTGCCTGAAGAGAAGAAGCTCTCAGGCCGCATACACACGGCCGAGAAACTTGACGGGCAAAACACATAGTTTTGCTCGTCGTTGCTCGTCCTTGTTCGGCTTTCAGAAAACTCGTCGAGCCAAATGTTCCCATTGTCAAACGAGGAAATAGAGAACATGCTCTCTTTTTGGCTCGACGAGTTTCCCGACGGGTTTCTCGGCGAAAAGTGTACACACGACCGGTTTTCTCGGCAGAATACGTCTCCCATCGAGTTTCTTGCTGAATTCTGCTGAGAAAACTGGTCGTGTGTACAGGGCCTTAGATGGACAGCAGCAGTTGATGGGTGAGTATCAAAAGCTAGCAGAACTCACCACAAGGTAGGTAAGGCTTCCAAAAAAATCGAGGGGGTGGAGGGTAAAGTTCTACTTTAATTAAAAGCTATCCTCATATGACTGAGTTCCAGAGAAACACGACATGATGTTTGCTCTCTCTCTTTTTGGTTGTCCAGAGTCTTCCCGAACAATGAAGTGTCCTTGAACTAAAGTGCATGTGTCTGACACTTTGGCTTTGGTAGACATCGGATTGTTATCACCTCTGGGTTAGGAAGAGATATGAATTGTTCTGTGTTCTCTGTGTAATATAATTGCACAAACTAAAAGAAAAATAAATGTTCCTTTTGTGTATTGCTAAATAGCCGCATTACCCTTTTGCAGTGTGCTTTTCCCAAGCAAAATGAATTAGCATACACTTAGGGATCTATTTCCAGTATACAGGAAAATGTAACCATGTTATTAGGCAAATTCCATTCTCTGCAGCAACATTCTTCTTTTTACAATCTTGTTATAAAGGTCTGCTAAACTGAAAATAGATTTCTGGTTTCATTTTAAGCACTGTTTATAGAAATAATATAAGTTAATAACCAGATATCTTTTTAGCCGGGAAAGAAAATATTCCAGCTTTATTAATAACATATATTCTTAATAATTAAAGAGCATGACTTGGCTTCTGTGCAAACCATAAAAAAAATGATAAAATTATTAGAGCTAGACAGTTGTGTTCATTAAGTTTATTTATTTATTTTTTTAATTTTTAATCAACTCTTAGTAGACCACAATTTTGCGGAGGTTTGCTAAGAGGTCAGGCTCTTTTGTGAAAAACAAGGAAGGGAAGTACAGGTTTTTTTTTTTTTCTTGAGCTTTTCTTTGTGCTTCAGTACATGACTCAGCCAGCTCTCTTTTGGCGTGCAATAAATAGCTAAATCAATACTTACCACATTTGAGATGAGTTAGTGATATCGATAGTGTTATTATTATGTCTTGTAATTACTATCTGTTGCTTTGTTCTCACATGATAAAATGCCTAGGGTATATATTAGCAGTAAACTTGTTCTCCTCATTGTTATATAACAGTGTTCATTGTAGAAAGCTGGTTTACCATTTTCGTCTTAATCCGTTCCAGTTCAGCATTATATACAGTGATTTGCTTACAAATAAAACTTTTTTAGCAGCTCAGCAAAACATTTATTAGAATTTGTTCTACAATGCTGCTTCTAAAAGTAGCTTAAATGGCTACATGATTCAACATAACTCTAAAAGAACTAGGGCCCAGATTCACAAAAGAGATACGACGGCGTATCTCCTGATACGCCGTCGTATCTCTGTTTTAGGGTCTTCCTAACAATGCGACTGATTCATAGAATCAGTTACGCATAGTTAGCCCTAAGATCCGACAGGTGTAATTGTTTTACACTGTCGGATCTTAGGATGCAATACCTTGGCCGCCGCTGGAGGGAGTTTGCGTCGTAAACCAGCGTCAGGTATGCAAATTAGTAGTTACCGCGATCCACGACGTTTTTTTGCGTTCGCTACGTCGCTGCTAGTCTAGTTTCCCGTCGCAAAGTTAGTCGTCGTTTTAGCTGCCCTAACTTTACACAGCCCATGTATGTGCTGTAAAAAGTATGGCCGTCGTTCCCGCGTCGAAATTTAGAAATGTTTTGTTCTTGCGTAAGACGTCCGGGAATACGAAAGTACGCTACGCACGTCGCCGTTCAAAAAAATGATGTCACACGCCCCTTTGAATTACGCGGGCTTACGCCGGAGGCCGCCGGCGTAAGTTTTCATGCAAGTGCTTTGTGAATCAGGCACTTGCGATGAAAACTTGCGGCGCTGTAACGTATCTACGATACGTTACGCCGCCGCAATTCTACATGAATCTGGGCCTAGCTTCCCTAATCTGTGTCTGCATTAAGGCTGGGTATAGGCAGTTTGTTTGTTTTTCCTTCAGCCTGCGGGCTGAAAAAAATTAATAAAAAATGAACAGATTTCCCCATCCACACAAGCAGGGTGACAGAGGGGCTTTCAGCTGTCAGAATCCACCGATCAGCAGCTGCAGTCAGTTGGCAGCAGCTGCTGATCAATGAAAGATTTCCAGAGTAATCATCCAACAGAAGTCAAATTAACAATTGACTTCTGTTATGCCTCGTACACATGACCGTTTTTCCGTCGGATAAAAAACTGACGGTTTTCCAGATGGAATTCCTCTCAAGCCTGCCTTGCATACACACGGTCACACAAAAGTCCAGTGAACTTTTGATTGCCAAGAACGCGGTGACATAAAAGACTACGACGAGCCGACAAAATGAATTTCTATTCTTCCGAGCATGCGTAAAATTGTTTCCGAGCATGCACGTTTTTTTCCCGTCGGAAAAGCATACAGATGAATGGTTTTCCCGCCAGGATTTTTTTCCCTGATTGGACAAAAGAGATCCTGTTCTCTTTTTTTGTCTGCCAGTTTTCCTGTCGGAAAAACTGCGATGGAGCATACACACGGCCAGGATTCGTGTGTATGAGGCATTAAACAGGGACAGATACGACAGATCAAAATTCTGCTAGTCCCTGCTGAACAGGCTAAATTCCCATCTGTCTGTACCCAAGATCTTTACAGAGTAACATAATACCATTATGCCTCATACACACGACACATGACAGCTTTTGGCCGGGGAAAACCCGCCGTGTATATGCTCCATGGCAGTTTTCCCAACAGGAAAACCCCCGCGAAAACCCACGGGAAAAATGAGAACATGGTCTCTTTTTTCTTGACGCGATTCCCCGCTGTCTTTTTTTCCCGGCAGTTTTCCTATGCATACACACAGCCGGGTTTCCCGGCCAAAGCTCTCATGGCAGTTTTCCTGCCAGGAAAACCAGCCGTGTGTACGAGGCATTAGAGCTTACCTCTAACTAGCTGTACCACATACTAACACATTATGACAGACTTACCTCACATTCACAGTGCAGCCCTCCAGTGGCATGCTGTCACAGCTACAGGCGCATCCATTATCACCCGGTCTTCTTTCAGCTTTCGCAGGCTCCAGCTGTTTGAGTTTATCAAACAGCCTGTCACTAGCATGTACCTGTTATAGGTGACACGGCCTCTAGCAGCAAGGGAGATGTTGTGAGCACTCCTCCCACCAGCGGTCTGTCTCTCATAGCAATGGGAGCGGATTGCACTGCAGAAGTTTCCCATCTTGTACAGAGGTTTGGAAGTTTGAGGGTTAAGTGAGTACATGTGTGGGGCCCACACAGAGTACCCAACAGGTGGATGTGGTCATTGGCTCAGCTTGTCACTCCGAAATGCAAGTTACTGTAAAGGTGTACATTATCACGGGGAACCACGAGTTAACTGGAGAACAGTTGCAGTGCAGTGTGTATGGTGTACATGGAGGTTCACCTTAAGGTTCAGTATTCCCCATGGCAGTCTCAGCCATGCCCAAGGCATTGGTGAAGACAGCACAAAGCAAAGGTACCCCGTGTGTATGTATGTGAAGTGACCCTGTAACAAAGTGCCTAACATAGTCCAGAAGAACCCACATGGGGTAGGCTTTCTATGTGACCCAGTAATTGGCAACCAAAGAGTTAATGGGAAAACATTGAGGATGTGACAAACCATCCATCTACCCCTGTAGACCCAGTACAAAATGCCTATAGGATACTTATCCCTCTCCCTATAGTCTGCTATAATATAACAAACAGGAGAAATGGGACTTTAAATGAGGCACATGTACAGCGGCTGGTGAAATGATTCTTTGCAAAAAACATTTAATAATTCATACATTTACACAAGTTGGTAAGAAGATGGCATAATACATTTATGAATGGTGATAAAAATGAGCCGATGTGTATTTGGGTCTTCCTATACAATTAATTAACAAATAATACATGGTTGAAAAATGCATATAAAGCAGGCATATAAATGCTTAATGTGACAAAAAATGCATCAAATGGCTCAACGTGTTTCGTGTAGAATGCTCCACTTCCTCAGGGGCAGATGCATTATGCATGGATGTGTATCTGTAAAAAATGCATATATGTGAATAAACATCAAAATTATGACCAAAAACTGGAGGGAGGAGGGGAAAAAACCCCATTGGGTTTATACTGCTATACTGGGAATTTTAAAAAGCCCAAACTAAATCAAATTCCAGTACTTGCACTATTTGTTTTTAAAAATACACGTATTCTAGTGTTAAACCCTCTGTGCTTCTTTCAGTGTAACACGTTGACAGTGTAGTCTCCAGCTAATCTGTTAGCTTGGAGAAAGGAGGCGAAAGACAAGAGAGGAACTTCGGTGGGGTTTGGGCAGTGGGAATGGGGTTTCTTTTGATGCATACAGTTTAGGGAGACATAACTCTAGTCGCTACATACACTCCAAGGGACACTGCTAGAGAAAGGAGCCAGCCTGCAATGGGAAACCTGGGACAGTGATCATGGCACCAACTTAAACTAGAACTAAAGTAAATAAAAGATTACATTTTAAAAAGTTTAATATTCTGTAATTTTTTTTATTCGGCTGCAAAGTTTACTTAAAAACCGAGGGTTTAAATCACTTTAATAATTTTTAATGAACATACTGTACACCCTAATGCCTTGTACACACGATAATTTTTCAGCATGAAAAAAACGTTGTTTTAAAAAAATGTCATTTAAAATGATCGTGTGTGGGCTTCACATCATTTTTAGGGTTCTGAAAAACGACACATTTTTTTTCCGAACATGCTGCATTTTTTACCAACGTTTTAAACAATGTAGTTTTTCGGGTTGTAAAAAATGATCGTGTGTGGGCTAAAACAACGTTAGAAACCCGCACATGCTCAGAAGCAAGTTATGAGACGGGAGCGCTCGTTCTGGTAAAACTACCGTTCATAATGGAGTAAGCACATTCATCACGCTGTAACAGACAGAAAAGCGCGAATCGTCTTTTACTAACACAGAATCAGCTAAAGCAGCCCCAAGGGTGGCGTCATCCGCATGGAACTTCCCCTTTATAGTGCCGTCGTACGTGTTGTACGTCACCGCGCTTTTCTAGAGCATTTTTAAAAAACGATGGTGTGTGGGCAACGTCGTTTTAATGATGAAGTTGGAAAAACTTTGTTTTTTCTACATGCCGAAAAAATGATCGTGTGTACGCGGCATAAGAAATTGGTAATTTTTTTTATTTGATCAGCTTTAATAATGGATGTATAAATATAATCTTGAAGTAATCCTTAAACTATACTTACTACGCATTACATCTGTGTACTGCGGACTTGTAAACTTTCCAATTCTTTTAATGAACGAAAAACATGTCTTCAAGTTTTGATGCCTTGCTAGCAACTACAGTTTTCTATTTACTTTTCACATTTGCCTGTGATGCGTACTCAAAGGGGAATTATGGTCACTTGTAATCCATTTCTGTAGCTGCATGTTAATTGGCCTATTTTTGTGATTTGAGAGTTCATCTATTTAACATCTTCAGTTTTGTAATTTTCTTTAAAGTGGAGTTCCACCCATTTTTTTATGTTTGTCTGTGCTGCATGCCCTAATCTCATAGTGTTCAGAATGGACAATTTTTATTTATTTTGTTGCTTGTAAATACCTTTATTTTGTAGTCCTTCATTCCTTCCTCCTCCTTATTAGCCTAGGCTATTAAGTCACACGGCTATTCGCAAGGGTTTCTGGGATAGGCATCATGTATCCCAGTAGTCCTTGCAAATAGCCTATTTGCATAGAGAAGGGGCGGCAACTTCCTCTGACACTCCCGTTGCTATGGAAACCTGACTGAAACCTATTACATCGCTTGTGCAGCACTGAGCATGTGCGAGATCTGCAAGGCTGAAATCCAGGAAGTCATACAGTCTGGCTTCATGATGCCCACACTTAAGATGGCCACAATCTATTTCTAGATTATAAACTAACTAAATGCTCTAACAACCTAACAAAACGGACCTTAGTTTACAGACCAACTTTACTAGACTACATTAAGCTTGTGTATTACAGGGGTATTTATATTTAAAAAGTGAAATTGTGGGTGGAACTCCCCTTTAATATGGCAAAGTATATTTCAGTACAGGAACCCATGGTAAAACGTTGAATCGGCATCTTCATAAGGTCTGTTTATTCCAAACGTCTGTGAGCTAAAATCAATTTACTATCCCCATTATGATTCTATGTCTATAGCTTTGTTTCTCTTCAGTATTTATATATAATTGTATCTCTTGTGTGAAAATTCTAGCAATTGTATGAATTATTTAGCTATTCAGTGTAGCATCTTGTTTCATTTCACAACGGACAAAGAAATAAATGCAACATGGTATTATTCTTCCATGGAATGATAAGGCATTGCTCTTTTTTAGTTTTCTTCAAGCTTTTATAAGAGAATGTTTATTGTTTCTGTTTATTTGCTGAGGGAGAATAATGGCTGCAGATCTGCAATTAAAGTACCTTGGAAGAAAAATGTTACAGTTTAAGCAGTTCTAGGGCACGTCCATTGTAATAGTTGTAAATCTTGAAATGGTACTAATACTGCCGTATTGACCCTGATCCAGGCGGCACAGTGGTGTAGTGGATAGCACTTTCACCTAGCAGCAAAAAATGTTGCTGGTTTGAATCCCAATCACAACACTACCTGCCTGGAGTTTGCATGTTCCTCCTGTGCCTGTTTGGGTTTCCTCCCTCGCTCCAAAGACATGCTGGTAGGTTAATTGGATCCTGTCTAAATTACCCCTAGTATATGTGTGTAGGAATGTGAGTTAGGGACCTTAGAGTGTAAGCTCCTTGAGGTTAGGGACTGATGTGAATGTACAATGTATATGTAAAGCATTGAGTAAATTGACGGCACTATACAAGTATCTAAAATAAAATAAAAAGGAAACGAGCTTGCAGGGGGATCTACACTTAAAGGGGTTGTAAAGGTTTATTTTTTATTTTCTAAATAGGTTCCTTTAACCACTTCTCCACCCGCCCATAGTCAAATGACGTCCACAGATGGGATCTCCCATCCTGGGTGGACATCAATAATGTCCTGGGCTTTCCGGCCATCTAAGGAGGCGCGCGTGCCTAGTGTCCGCAATGTCCGCCGGGCAACCCACGGTTGCCCATGATTACAGCAGGACCATGGATCTGATCCACGTCCTGTCAGAGGTGAGGAGACCGATGTGTGTTCCCAGTACAGAGGAACACACATCGGTCTCCTCCCCTTGTGAGTCCCCCCCCTACAGTTAGAATCACTCCCTAGGGAACATATTTAATCCCTTCAGCACCCCCTAGTGTCAACCCCTTCCCTCCCAGTCACATTTACACAATGCAGTTTTATAGCACTAATCGCTGTATAAATGTGAATGGTCCCAAAAATGTGTCAAAAGTGTTCGATATGTCCGTCGCAATGTCACGGTCACAATGAAAATCGCAGATCGCCGCCATTACTAGTAAAAAATATAAAAAAAATAAAAATGCAATAAATCTATCCCCTATTTTGTAACTTTTGTGCAAACCAATCAATATACGCTTATTGCGATTTGTTTACAAAAAATATGTAGAAAAATACATATCGGCCTAAACTGAGGATTTTTTTTTTAAATTGTGATATTTATTAAATCAAAAAGTAAAAAATATTGTGTTTTTTTCAAAATTGTCGCTGTTCTTTTGTTTATAGCGCAAAAAATAAAAAGAGGTTATCAAATACCACCAAACAAAAGCTCTATTTGTGGTAAAAAAAGGACATCAATGTTGTTTGGAAGCCACGTCGCACGATCGCGCAATTGTCATTTAAATTGCGACAGCGCTGAAAACTAAAAATTGGTCTGGGCAGGAAGGGGGTGAAAATGCCCTGTATTGAAGTGGTTAATCTAGTGCATTGTTGGTTTGCTTACCTTTTCCTTGGATTTCCCTTAATTTTGTTTTCTTTGTTTTCTTTGTCTGAATTTCTCACTTCCTGTTCCTTCTCAGTAAGCTGTTCTGGCTGACTAACCCCCAGCCAGAATGGCTCGGATGATGGGGGCACGCTTACTGAGGAGAAACAGGAAGTGAGAAATTCAGACAAAGAAAAAAACATTTTAGAAGGGAAATCGAAGGAAAAGGTAAGTGAACCAACAATGCACTAGCTTAAAGGAACCTATTTAGAAAATAAAAAAAATAACCTTTACGACCTTTATGATCCCTTGACTCTGTGCAGGCCAGTCAAGTTCCTCCACCCCAAACTCATTCATCCATGTCCTTATGGACCTTGCTTTGGGCACTGGTCTAAATAATTTGGTGGATGGGGGGATTATGGTGTGGGGTTGTTTTTCAGGGGTTGGGCTTGGCCCCTCTATTCTAGTGAAGAGAATTCTTAAGGTGTCAGCATACCAAGACATTTTGGACAATTTCATGCTTCTAACTTTGTGGGAACAGTTTGGGGATGGCCCCTTCCTGTTCCAACATGACTGCACACCAGTGCACAAAGCAAGGTCCATAAAGACATGGATGAGCAAGGGTTGTGGAAAATGAACTTCAAGTGCAAACATTTACATTATAATAGTAACTAAGACATATACAATTAAGTGTAACAATCTAAACAATTCCAAAGTGATATAATGGTGTGAACCTCCCAACTAAAAAGTTGTTGCACTTGAAGTTAATTTGCATTTCAATTATCTATAGAGGGGTTTCCACCATCCCTGCTAAGTTATTACAAAATGTATGTCTTATTCTCATTTTGATGTGTATTACATGTGAAATCACAAATCATTGGAATTATTGCACTTTTAGAATTAATCTCTATGGCAAATTATCTATAGGAGGGGTTTCACTATTCCTGCTAAGTTTCATTTGTTATGTCTTGTTTTCAGTTTGATGTGTATTATATGTGAAGTTACATATCACAGAGACCGGTATTGTGGTAATATTGACGTTCATAGGGGATTTCCATTAGAGGGTTCCACCATTATTGTTAAGTTATTGATCAGTAAGTTAGCACTGCACTATTTTTTTTTTTTGTGGGAACACATAAAAGTTTTTAGCAGCAAGCCTTTTACTGACACTTTTTATTTTACCTCCAGTAGTATTGTGTTGATTACCTACTATACTAAAGATTGGCATGTGGAAATAGTAAACATCAGCAGATTTCAGTTGTGCCCCAGCAGGCTGGCCCCACATGGACAATGTGCCTGTCTGTTGAGCACTGATAGGCAGCACTCATGGGCACTGATAGTCAGCACTGATTGGCAGCACTGGTGGGCACTGATTGGCAGCACTGGTGGGCACTGATTAGCACTGATAGGCAGCACTTATTGGCAGCACTGATAGGCACTGATAGGTGCCTCTGATTGGCACCGATATGCACCACTGTAAAATTCAGTCCTACTCCAGCACTAAATGTAGATGCTGAGAACCAGTCTCCAAACTACTGGTTTAAAGGACACATTCACCTTTAGGAGCCTGTAATACCCACATTTAGGTTGTAAAGTATAATATGCTTCAACAGTCCACCCCCCCCCCCCTCTACTGGCTTCACAGAGTTATGTGAATGAAGGAACTACAACTACCGTCTTCCGTTGCGGTACATGGCTTGTAGTTCTCAATGAACCGAGTTCTCTCTTGGTTTATTGATCTTCCTGCTTCCTGATTTTTTCCCCAGAATGTGAACTTGTAACTAAGGTAAGCTATGTTCTTGGTGTTTAGTTGGAGCTGAGGAACATGGGAAATACATACAGTAGGTGTTTGTGATATTGTGTTTTTAGCACAACAGCATCGCGCTGATTCTCGGCGACATGGTGCCGAGATCTCGCCGACATCTCGCACTCACTGGAATAGTGACAGCACATCCCAGCAAGCGCGTCATAGAAGCGACGGGAGATCCGACTTGGATTCCCGACAATTCTACACGTGTGCGGCGTTTGTTATGAATCCTGAGGGGGAAGTCCCGCCGGATTTTAAATAAAAATCCGGCATGGGTTCCCCCCTCAGGAGCATACCGGGCCCTTAGGTCTGTTATGGGTTGTAAGGAGAGCCCCCCTACGCCGAAAAAACGGCGTAGGGGGTCCCCCTACAATCCATACCAGACCCGTATCCAAAGCACGCTACCCGGCCGGTCAGGAAAGGAGTGGGGACGAGCGAGCGCCCCCCCCCTCCTGAGCCGTACCAGGCTGCATGCCCTCAACATGGGGGGGTTGGGTGCTCTGGGGCAGGGGGGCGCACTGCGGCCCCCCCACCCCAGAGCACCCTGTCCCCATGTTGATGAGGACAGGGCCCCTTCCCGACAACCCTGGCCGTTGGTTGTCGGGGTATGCGGGCGGGAGGCTTATCGGAATCTGGGAGCCCCCTTTAATAAGGGGGCCCCCAGATACCGGCCCCGACCCTAAGTGAATGGATATGGGGTACATCGTACCCCTACCCATTCACCTGGAGGAAAAGTGGTAAAAACACAAATAAAAAACACAGGGTATTAAAATATTTTATTAATCTGCTCCGGAGGCTTCCCCTGTCTTCTTTAGCTCTTTTACCAGGGGGAGCTTCTTCTTCCGATTTCCGGGGGTCTTCTCCTGCTCTCCGGGGTCTTCACCGCTCTTCTGTGACGTCTTCTCCGCTCCGGGGGGTCTTCTTCTATGTTCGCCGCTCTCCGCTGTTGACTCGGCGCACCCCGGTTCTTCCTCCCGCTGTCCGGTGCCTTCTCCTTCTTCCGCTGTTCTGTGACGTCTTCTCCTCTTCTTCCGCTGTTCTGTGACGACTTCTACTTCTCCCTTCAGGCCGCTGTGCTGTGACGTCTTCTCTTCTTCTCTTCTCCCGATGTTGACACGCCGGCTCTTCTCGCTGAAATGGCAGGTGCGCTGCTTTCATCGGACCTATATAGGCCTCACAGTCCCATCATGCTCTGTACCTACCCATGTGATACCTACCGACATGGGTAGGTATCACATGGGTAGGTACAGAGCATGATGGGACTGTGAGGCCTATATAGGTCCGATGAAAGCAGCGCACCTGCCATTTCAGCGAGAAGAGCCGGCGTGTCAACATCTGGAGAAGTGAAGAAGATGACGTCACAGCCCGGAAGAAGAAGAATACGTCACAGCACGGAAGAAGAAGATAGACGTTCAGCGCTGAAGGAGAAGGCATCGGACAGCTGGAGGAAGAACCGGGGTGCGCCGAGTCAACAGCGGAGAGCGGCGAACATAGAAGGAGACCCCCGGAGAGTTGAGAAGACCCCCCGGATAGCGGAGAAGACCCGTCGGGATAGCGGAAGAAGAAGCCCCCCCGCCGAAGACGCCGGAGGAAACCCGCCGGGGGCTTTTTTAAAAGCGACCCCCCCCTGGCGGTGGAAGAGAACCAGACGGCGGCCCCCACCCACCCGAAGATGTCAAAGAAGAAGCCCCCCCTGGTAAACAGAGCTAATAAAGAAGACAGGGGGAGCCTCCGGACAGAAAAATAAATTATTTTAAAAACCCTTGTGTGGTGTGTTTATTAACATTGACATTTTTCCTACAGGTGAATGGTTAGGGGTACGATGTACCCCATATCCATTCACTTAGGATGGGGGGCCGGTATCTGGGGGCCCCCTTATTAAAGGGGGCTCCCAGATTCCGATAAGCCTCCCGCCCGCATACCCCGACAACCAACGGCCAGGGTTGTCGGGAAGGGGCCCTGTCCTCATCAACATGGGGACATGGTGCTCTGAGGTGGGGGGGCCGCAGTGCGCCCCCCTGCCCCAGAGCACCCAACCCCCCCATGTTGAGGGCATGCAGCCTGGTACGGCTCAGGAGGGGGGGGCACTCGCTCGTCCCCACTCCTTTCCTGGCCGGCCGGGTAGCGTGCTTTGGATATGGGTCTGGTATTGATTGTAGGGGGACCCCCTACGCCGTTTTTTCGGCGTAGGGGGGGCTCTCCTTACAACCCATAACAGACCTAAGGGCCCGGTATGCTCCTGAGGGGGGAACCCATGCCGGATTTTTATTTAAAATCCGGCGGGGACTTCCCCCTCAGGATTCATAACAAACGCCGCACACGTGTAGAATTGGCGGGAATCCAAGTCGGATCTCCCGTCGCTTCTATGACGGCTTTGTCTCTATCGCGGCAAGCCAGCTCGGCGCTGGCTCCCGCGATGGGGCTCGTAGGTGCTCAATCTCGCCGAGAAAGGGAGCGAGATTGACACAAAATCGCGTCCTACTGTATGTCTTTGTAGCGGGAGATAGAATGTAACAATTATAGAGGGAATTATCAAATAAATGTAACCATTGCTTTTACCTAGACAAGTAGAAGAAGCCACACTTGTAAATGCAATCAATCAATCTTCATCAGCCCTGCCCTTTTAGCACACTCGGTGCAGATGCCCAGTCATGTTGCTTGCATAAGTATTTGTATATAAAAATTGTAAAATGTTTTTTTTTTGGTTTTAGTTTTTTATGTAGTATTTGTCATGTTTCATGTATTTTGTACAATGTGTTTGTTGTATATGCCAAAAAAAAAAGAATATGATTAAAAAAAGGAAAAAAATATTCGCTTCACTGTAATCATAGGGCCAGATTCTCAATGGCGTTACGACGGCGCAACACCATTTGCGCCGTCGTAAGTCCTGGCCCCGGGTATCTATGCGACTGATTCTTAGAATCAGTTATGCATAGATACCCATTAGATCTGACAGGCTCTTACGCTGTCAGATCTTAAATGCAATTTTTTTTCCCGCCGCTAGGTGTCGCATCGTCGTTTTCCCCGTCGCTTATGTAAATTAGGTAATTACGCGAGATTCCTGAACATGCGCGCGGTCGACGCTGAGAATTTACGACGTTTCCGTAGCTAAAGCGACCCGTAAAGTTGCCCCTATTATGAGGGGCAACCAATTTTAAGTATTGCCGTCGTTCCCGCGTCGAAATTTAAAAAAATTACGTTGTTTGCGTAAGACGTCCGTGAATGGCGCTGGACGCCATTTATGTTAACGTCTAAGCAAATGACGTCGGGGCGACGTCATTTAGCGCAATGCACGTCGGGTAATTTACCCGACGGAGCATGCGCAGTACGCTCGGCGCGGGAGCGCGCCTAATTTAAATGGTGCCCGCCCCATTTGAATTGGGCGGGCTTGCGCCGAGCGATTTAACGATACACCACCGCAAGTTTACAGGTAAGTGTTCTGAGAATCAGGCTGTAAACCTGTAAACCTGCGGCGGTGTAACGTAAATCACATACGTTACGCTGCCCAGGAGCAACGTAATTGTATGAGAATCTGGGCCATAGGGTTCTAGTTACAATTTGACTGTCATTTTACCTTCTTTTTTTTTTACATGGATCATTATAACTAATAATCTTTAAAGGGTTAGCTCACCTTTCTAAAAAAACAAAAAAACAAAGAACACTATACAGTCACAGTACACTGTGGCAACACCCTATGCTGCTCAGATATACCCATGCTTCTTCTGTGGGCCATATATGCGATAATAGAAAATGGCTGAAAAAAATGCCACTCCTTTACATTGCTTCCTCCAGTCTTACTACTATGATAGAGAAGTTGGTAGGATGAGCACACACTAGGTGCTCCCATTCTTTTCCCATGAGCTGTGCATGCACAGTGCGCTCTCCCCCTTTGTAAGCTCTGATGAACACAGTAGCTGCAACATGCGAAATAGAGATGAAGCATGCTGCTCATTGTCTGTCTGTAACTCCACACAGTAATGCAAGGCTTTCTCCCTGGTGTGGAGTGTTGTGCTCGCCCTCTCCCTTGGGCTACGGGAGAGTCAGGACACTCTCTACGTTGCAGATAGAGAAAGGAGCTGTGTGTTAGTGGGCGTCCTGACTCTCCTGTAGTCCTAGGAAGGGGGTGAGCAGGACACTCCACACCAAGGAGAAAGCCTTGCGTTACTGTGTGGAGTTACAGACAGAAGAACAGGAAGTGAGGATTCCTCAGAAGAAATAAGGACATTTAAAAGCAAAATGGAAGGATGAGGTAAGTGAAGGAGGACTGCACTAATGTAAAGGAAGCTATTTAGGATTTTTTTTTTACCTTTACAACCCCGTTAAAGCCCACTTCCTTCTTCATCGCAACCTCACATCTTAAGTCTCACCCCAGAGTCCTTAAAGCTGCTTTTAGAATTCTCTGAGTACGTCTTTTTGGCAGGTGTTTTTGATTTGGTCTCGTGGTGGGTGGGGATTGACTGCTACAGAGAACAACCATTTTCTGCAGCATTCTTCTATGAGCCCAGCTATGACTAAGCATTGATATCCAATGCGAAACGCGTCAGGTGTTTTTCCCACTGTGTGCTGATACCTGTAGTGCATTTTCCCTTTACCCAATAAAGGGCACGTCTTTTTCAGAAATTGGAGTGCGGCTGTCCATATCTTTCCTCTTTTACATATCCCGTGCATTGCCTGCACCCATTGGTTTCTGAGTGGACATTGATTGTTCTAGTGTGCTCACCTGGAGTGGCAGCCTTCCTACCTGTTTGTAGCCCAGGGGGTTTACTTGCATACCTAAGGTGCATGTCCTTGATGTTCTGGCCTTGGATAAAGATAAAATATTGCATATAAATATTTTGTAATTTCATGTCAACCAACATGAAGACCAGTTATCTTTTAATTTTATGGGTTCTTTACAGAAATCCTAATAAATATTACTATCTTCTGAAGAAGTAAATGTTGCTTCCAGAAACACGTTGCGTGTTAGGATATCAACTGGCTATTTCTATATGCATATATGGCATCATACAACCACTCATATTTTTTTTACCATACTTTATGTCATTTTAATATGCTTTTAATTATGTAATTGAATACAAAATTGAGAATTTTAAGAATGTTGTGATTTGCTGTTTTTGTAGTTTTTGTCTTTGAGTGTTCTTATATACAGTATCAGAGACTGAGGCCTCGTACACACGACCGAGTTCCTCTTTTGTCAAGGAAACTTTTGAAAAATTCGACAAGCCAAAAAGAGAGCATGTTCTCTATTTCCTTGACGGGAATGGAGAAAATTGGCTTGTCGAGTTTCTCGACGGCTTCACAAGGAACTCGACGAGCAAAACGATGTGTTTCGCCCGTCGAGTTTCTCGGTCGTGTGTACGAGGCCTGAGCGTCACCTTCATTCATTGCACATTGGCCTTGTGTATTGTATACAGTTTTTATCTTTAGCTGCTCTGTTTAAAATCATTTGTTGTTTGCAAATGATTGTACATATTTTACGTTTTTCATTGTGGGAATTTAAATTGTAGCCACACAGTCCTGGGGGAAAATGTGATTAGGTTGTAAACAGGGCCATAAAACAGTACGAGAATCTTGCACAGATATGGTGCCATGCTGTTATTTCAGTCCAATGCAAACATATTCCAGTGTGTTGCATTTCTGCACAGAAAGAAATTTCCTTTATCACTTTCATGGGACCCTGGTGGCAGTGATAATGTAAAATCTGACTATTCCTAAAATGTGTGAGGACAACCTGGGCTTCTTTGGATGTTTTAGCATCTTCTTGTCTCTCTCTCTAGGATGTGTTAAACAATTTGGGGTCCTGTGAATTGGATGAAGATGATCTTATGCTTGACCTGGAGTTTACAGAAGAACAGCAGCTTCGAAAAGGTAAGCAAAATGGAATTACGTGTTTGTTAGTCATACAGTGCTATGGAACATATTGTACAATTCTATCCGTGACTATTATATGGTTGTCTTATGTCTGCAAGGATTAATGATTAGTGCTTATTTAGCCGGCAATTAAGGAAACCTAAAATAATGAGGGATGATTGTAATTTCCATATTTTTATACTTATTCAGCTGTGTCTTGTTTGATTTTAAAGTGACCCTGTCACCACAATTATAAGAAATAGGGTTTAACTTTCCAGCAAACAAAGCCGCTGCTGCAATTATTTAACCCTTCCAGGTGGGTTGAATACATTCTTGCATGTGGTGGTTTCTCCCTGTAACGGTCACCACCAATTACGACCTTCCATCAACTACGACAGCTTATCGACACTCCAACCAACAGGACCCGATCCATCCCATTTCCCCAGAATCAAGACGAGACACGCAGCTCTGTACTTGTTCCAAAATGAAGACAACTTTAATGGTTCACTCTCAGCTTTTATACAGTTTTCAAGGCACATGAACAATCAAACTCTCCACCCACACCCTGGGGGGGCTTCAATACATCTTCCGATGTCTAATTGCTAAACATTCTAGACATCTCGGCGCCGGGCTATAATTATTATGACCTAATCACTGCACGTTCCTTTATTAACAGAACTCAAA
The DNA here is from genome assembly GCF_905171775.1 of Rana temporaria. Classification (NCBI taxonomy): domain Eukaryota; kingdom Metazoa; phylum Chordata; class Amphibia; order Anura; family Ranidae; genus Rana; species Rana temporaria. The sequence continues at coordinate 455,580,722 of NC_053489.1, forward strand.
CAAAACACCATCGCACAATGATCTCTTCTCAATCCACATCCCTAGACAGACGTTCTGTCTCCGCATACAGCTTGGCAAGTTCCATTACACATCTTATATCAATATAATTCACACAAAGCAGCATCACACAATGAGAGGTCTTTCAGAAGCAGACTCAATTAGCATGTCACTAGCCAGGGCTAATCATAGAAATGAGTCACTATTGACTGGTTGGGTCACAATTAACCAACAACTTGCAATATCTCAAAATCCTGCAATATGAACTATCAGTGATGTCCCCTGTCCTGTAATTTAGGATATAATTTCTCAGTCACCCTATGGCCCTATCGGACATAAGGTGACCCTAGACATAAGACTCCTTGGTGACGCCGGTACAGGAGTACCCCTCATCCTTACAAAGTCTCTGTTCGTCCCGGGTCATTCTGTTACACTCTCCCAATTTGTATGTTATGCAATGATGTACAAGAAATTCACTTTATTAACAAATATGAGAGTGCATTGAAGAAGTTATTTTGCATGCTTAAAATGCCAAGCATTCATTTCTCTTTTGTGTCATCCATCTACGCTGTACATACTTTACTTCTTATCCCTTCACTTCTCTAAGGCCCCTTTCACATTGGACCTTTAGCCGCAGTGGCGGTATAGCGCCGCAAAAAATAGTGGCGCTATACCGCCAGGATTGCCGCGGGAATCGGCGGCTAGTGGTGCGGTATTAACCCCCGCTAGCGGCCCATAAAGGGTTAATACCGCCCGCAATGCGCCTCTATAGAGGCGCATTGCGGGCGGTATTGCCGCGGTTTCCCATTGTTTTCAATGGGAAGGAGCGGTAAAGGAGCAGTATACACGCCGCTCCTCTCACCACTCCAAAGATGCTGCTGACAGGAGATTTTTTTGTCTCCTGCCAGCGCATCGCCTCAGTGTGAAAGCCCTCAGGCTTTCACATTGAGGTAGCTGGGCAGGAGTTTTTCAGGCGATATAGCAGCACTATTTTTAGTGCTGTACCGCCTGAAAAACTCTTTAATGTGAAAGGGGTCTAAGGCTCAGTTTGGGCACCAATAAATTCTTGTCTAAGCTGGAAATCAGACCATGGAGCTAACACAACGTGGAGCCTCCAAGTAACAGCACTGAGTACCTGAACAGCCAATCATCAAGCACCAACTCTGGCTCATGAGAAGAAGGGACACTAGGGTTGAATTACTAAAGGCAACTAGACTGTGGAGGTCATTTACTAAAGGCAAATCCATGCAAAGTGCACTTAGAAGTGCAATCACCATAGATCCGAGGGGGACATGCAAGGAAGATAAAAAAAAAAACAGCATTTTAGCTTGCACATGATTGGATAATAAAATCAGCAGAGCTACCCCTCAGAATTACAGCGACTGCACTTCCAAAAGCACTTTCAGTGCAATTTCAAGTGCACTTTGCACTTGTAGTGCAAAGTGGATTTGCCTTTCGTAAATAACCCCCTTTGTGTTTTGCAAAATGTAGTTGCTCCAGAGCTTTGTAAATACAGGCATATCCTACTTTTAAGTACACAATGGGGTTTATTTACTAAAGCTGGAAAGCGTTAAATCAGGCTCACTTCTGCATAGAAACCAATGAGCTTCCAGGTTTTATTACCAAAGCTTAATTGAACAAGCTGAGGTTAGAAGCTCATTGGTTTCTATGCAGAAGTGAGCCTGATTTTTGTGCTTTCCAGCTTTAGTAAATAAACCCCATTGCGTACTTAAAAGTGGGGTATGCCTGTAAGCAGATGCTCTGCCGACTTCCATCATCCAATCATGTGCAAGCAAGAATGCTGTTTTTTTTTTCCTTGCACGTGATTGGGTATTTTTTGCAAAGTGAAGCTTTACTTAATTTACTAAGTTCTGGAGCAACTGCACTTGCAGAGTGCTGCAAAGTGCACAGCTTATTTGTCTTTAGTGAGTCACAGTGAGTCACAGTGGTTGATTTACTAAAGTCAAATAGACTGTCCACTACAATAAGTTGCAAATGCTCCAGAGCTTAATAAATGAGGTAAAGCTTCACTTTGCAAAGAATACCCAATCACGTGCAAGAAAAATAAAACAAAAAAAAAGCATTTTTGCTTGCACATGATTGGATGGTGGAAGTCAACAGAGCTTCTGTTCATTTACTATGCTCAGAAGCAAATGCATTTGCAGAGTGCAAGATTCACATTTGCATTAGTAAATCTGCAACTGTCTATTTTGCATTAGTAAATCAACCCCACAGGCTCTTTACACCTGGAAGTACCAGTTTGTTGTCACTGTTTCATGGGAGGGAAAGTAGACATAGGGGTTATTTACTAAAGGCAAATCCACTTTGCACTGCACGGATGATAAAATCAGAAGAGCTTCCCCTCATTTAAGATCTTCCCCTCAGATCTACAGCGATTACACTTTCTGTTGCACTTGCGGTGCAAAGTGAATTTGCCTTTAGTAAATAAACCTCATAGTATAAGCTGTTACAGAGTTCAGCATTAGTTAAAGTGGAGTTTCCATCCCAATTTTTTTTTTTTTTCATTATTCTGCTCATTAGACCTAAAAAAGTAATGCTATGCGGTCCCACGTAATCTGCCTTTGAAACCACCTAGGATTCTGACATCATCTCCCTCTAATGCTCCTGGGAAATGTGTGTCATCATTTCCCAGGATGCAGTGCGCTGTCCAATTATCACTCCCCATCCAAGACTTCCAGGAAGTAAGTGCTTGTAGGCTTCACAATGCCCACAACCAAAATGACAACGGTGTAGACATCGTTTTATAAACTATCTTTTTTGAATATCTATGCGGATCGGCGACGGATTGTAAAATAGTAAGTGACTGGATTTATATTATAAAAACGCAGGATGAAAGGACATACATTTAAAAAATGCTAATTGTGGTTGGAACTCCGCTTTAACCATGTTGCTGTATAAGCAAAAATCTTCTTGCTAACAATGTTTTGGTACATCAGTCACTATGTAAACCTAAACTAAACAAACACACAAAAACTACAATAAAAGCATTAGACAGTGAAAAAACATTTGTTTATGGGATCCCCAAACCCACACTCTACATATGAGAGAATTAAAGGTCCTATCCTTATTCTCAGCATGTCTCAGCATAGTTAATCAGGCCTAAATTTGGAAAAAAAAAGAAAACTGTGCTTCTATAAACCAGCTTCTTCCAGTGCTTCGTGTATCTGTCCAAAAGCACAGACATAGCAGGAATTCAACTAATTCCCAATTATCTTAAAGGTGAGTGGCACAGCCAATAAATTATTCTGGGTGTCTGGTTTAGGAGATTGGTTTATTTGCATATTAGCAGTTCTGCCAGCTTCAGAAACTTAGACAAAAATGTCTATAGAATTGATTTAGAAATCTAAATAACGCTGCCATTAGAAACTATAAAACATTTAGGCTGTTTTTAAAAGCAGCATTAATTTGCTTCTGTCTGCATTTTTATCACCAGAATGTTTCTACTAGTGAATTAAACTGGTATACTTATTTTAAAGAATAGGTTGTATTTTATATAATTGACCAATGGTTATTTAGTGGTAACTATTTATAAATATATGTATATAAAGTGATCAGTGCAATTTCTCAACATATAAAGCAAGTGAGTACATATATATATGTATATATGAACATTAAATATTGATAAGTTCCAAACTCATAAATGTCACCACTGTTAAGTGCAAAGTGATTAGTAAAAAGTAAAAGTAAAAAGTCCAAAACGTTCACCCAAAATTGAGTGAATAAATAAACTGAATCCACCAAAAACAAGTGGTGCTGAAACTTCACACAGCTGCTTAAAATGACGAATCAGCCTTAAAGCAGGGGTTCACCCAAAAAAAAAAATTTTAACATTACATTCAGCCGAGTTGTCATAATGACAATCGGCTGTTTTTTTTTTTTCGTACATACCGTATTTCACCGCCGCTTCCGGGTATGTCTTCTGCGGGACTGGGCGTTCCTATCTGATTGACAGGCTTCCAACCATCGCATACTACGCGTCAGGCATTGCCGAAAGAAGCCGAACGTCGGTGAGGCTCTATACGGCGCCTGCGCACCGACGTTCGGCTTCCTTCGGCAACTCGTGACGCGTAGTATACGACGGTTGGAAGCCTGTCAATCATATAGGAATGGCCAGTCCCGCAGAAGACATACCCGGAAGCGGTGGTGAAATACGGTATGTACGAAAAAAAAAACAGCCGATTGTCATTAGGACAACTCGGCTGAATGTAATGTTAAAAATTTATTTTTTGGGTGAACCTCCACTTTAAGGATAACGCTGGCGATGGTGATCCCCCCACTTCTGGTCTCCCAGCTATTGGCTCTTGATATTTCACTCAGGATTCCAGATAACATGCAGGAATGCATGAATAAATGCATGAATAAATGCCTCCCATAGTGTAATATATTTAAACAATCAAAGATTTATTGAAAGACAATTGGAAGCTTACATTTAGAAAGATTAAAACGCGCATTGAATAAAAACAACGGCGTTACAGACGCCTCTCACGTCACTTCCGGTCCGCTCCATACTCCCGTCCATGCCCTACGCGTTACGTCACAAGCCATAATGAGAGAACTACAAGCCGTCTGCCATGGTAGAAGATAGTAGTTGTAGTTCATTCATTCGTAGATCGCTGTGAAAGAATCACCTGGCCATGAGGGCCGAGCCCTGCACAGCCATGCTTTCTAAAATTGTGACAGCGGTGTGGGGAGAAGATCCCCCAACTGCTGTCACAGTGGGGGATCTGAGGGATGCAGGTAGGTGTTCTTTTGTAACATGTTACATGTTACACCCAAAATATGGTGGTTACCATGTAACAAGTTATAAAATTTGAACCTATCCTTTCTCTTTTTTTGCAAGAAATTTGAACCTATCCTTTCTCTTTTTTTGCAAGAAAAAAATATATACACATTTAGTACATACACACCTAGGAGGTCATTTACTAAAGGCAAATCCACTTTTCACTACAAGTGCACTTGGAAGTGCAGTCGCTGTAGATCTGAGGGGAAGATCTGAAATGAGGGGAAGCACTGATGATTTTATCATCCAATCATGTGGATGCTAAAATTATGTTTTTTATTTTCCTTACATGTCACCCTCAGATCTACAGCGACTGCACTTTCAAGTGCACTTGTAGTGCAAAGTGGATTTTCCTTTAGTAAATAACCCCCATAGTCGGTAATTACTGAGCCCCAAAGTAGAAGCAGATCTTTTTGTAAAAGTTCAAAACTCCAAGTACAATTCTCAGAGAAAAATAAAATATATATAGATAAATCTGTAACAATGGGGGTACATGGACATGCAGGCCCATCACTGGCAGCAAAATGCTATTATTAGTTGCTACGATGTAATGGCATGTGTTGCTTGTTGACCTGGCATGGCAATCTTGATCTTTGCTCAAGGATGATTCCTTCAACTGCTGTTTTTCCCTTATTATTTAAGTATCCCTGTTACCTTTCACATTCATCCTACTAAGTTTAGAAATAGCATTTGAGCAATATTATTCTAGAGTAACCACTAGTAACGTAGAATAAAGGCCAACTAAACCAAGACTTATTGGTTTGGCTGTAGATATTAGTATTTCTCAGGATGACACCCTGCTAATTGTTGCAAAGTTTTCCCAGAAGTCTTTTTGGCACATCGAATGATCATTCTATAGCAAGGTCAGTCCTAAGCAAGTGTCCCCTTTGTTTCTAAAGGGTAATAAAGTTAATTTATGTAAATTTAAAGTGTAGTTCCACCGAAAAATGGAACTCCCGCTTTAAGTGCTGGTGACACCCTGACATGCCAAATTTTGTTTGTCATATTTTTTTTTTGGGGGGGGGCGGTTACCCTATTTTTAGAGGCACCCAGCTCCCACTTCCTCCCCTAATGCCGTGGCACCAGAAGGAAGACCGCCTCCCTTCCTGCAATCTTTTGGGACATGTCACATGTCCCAGAAGATTGCCTGGCCATTCACAGACTGCAGCGCGGCTAGCGCATGTGTAGTGCATGCTCGGCCCACAGTTAGAATATCGGTGCCACGGTGAGGAGGGGGAGAGGAGCGAGACTTCCTGCACCCATATCGCTGGACCGTGGGACAGGCGAGTGTCTGATTATTAAAGGTCAGCAGCTACACTTTTTGTAGCTACTGACTTTAAATGGGTGGAACTCCGCTTTAAGTTCAGTGCCCAACTTTTCTTTGTACATGCATGGCAAAGCAACAGGTTTATGTTAATAGTGGCGCAATTAGCAACTTTAGCCCCATACACACTATCAGTTTTCCTGACAGTTTTCTCTTCAGGTTTACCAAAACCATCTAATATGAGGTAAAACCTCAAGAGTTTCAATTTGTATGCAATCAGGCAGGCCCTTGCACTACATGGTTTTGGTAAACCTGAAGAGAAAACTGACAGGAAAACTGATAGTGTGTATGGGGCTTTATTCTCACCTTCCCTTGACTGCCCACCAATCCAGTCTAAATGGATTTAAAATGGACAAAACATCTTGCTTTATTCTTGCCCTAGCTAAACTTTTTAAACACATTTTTGTGTGATTATATAAAACAACGCATGTCATTCAATTGCACCTAGCTGGGGTTAGTTGAGATTAGTTGGTTGAGGTTTGCTAGCCTTTAAGTCTAAATGAGCTTTATGTAGAAGGCTATATTTACAATCAGATTACAGCAAAAATCTAACTTTGTATGTTATAATTGAGCCTCAGCACCAGCATAAAATCCAGTCCTTCCAGATTCAGCTGCAGATAAAGATCACTGCTGTCTTTGTGAGAGCAGCTATCTATAAGTAGTTGTCCAACATGCCTCCTGCTTTGTCGCAACCACATCTGTGCAATCAGAAAACTACACTCCCTGATGATTGTAGAGCTGTACTTATACCTAAGATAGGGATTTGTCAAGAGTGGCTGCTGCTCCCACATAGAGAGCAGAGGTTCTTATCTTCAGATTGATGTCTGTAACTTGGATTTTGTGATGATGCTGGGGCTCTATTATGAAGCCAAACAAAGTAAGAAACTTACAAGGTAGTTTTTTGCTGCCCAATAATGTTTTTCAATATCCAGTAACACAAACGTTCTGTGGGCATTATTATAGTGGTTGACAACGGATTCAGATTATCATTTTGTAATAACTTTTAGCTTCCTTGTATAATCCTAATAATTAGAAACTTGAACCTTCCTACCCAACTTTAAGTGTTTGCATTAAAATCAAGTAGAAATGAAATGTAAAATTTTACCTTGGAGCAATGGTGAAATGTTTTCTGTATCTCCTGTTAATGTACTTATTCTGAGCCATATAATTAAAAATAATTTACACAAAATAAGTGAAACTATGGTTTTGTGTGGTTGCTTAAAAATGAAACACCTCTCCAATGATGGAATGTCAATATGTGATTTTACATATTACAAATATTTATAACCGTTTGAAGCCTCGTACACACGACCGAGGAACTCGACGGGCTAAACACATTGGGGCAGATTCATGTAGATCTGCGGATCTTTAGATCCGCTAGATCTACCTGGTTTGCGATCCGCCGGTGCAATTTAGCGAGGCAAGTGCATGATTCATCAAGCACTTACCTCGCAAACTGCACCGTCGGATCCTAACTCCCCCCGGCGGAATGCAAATTCCGCGGCTAGGGGGAGTGTACAATTTAAATCAGGCGCGTTCCCGCGCCGATTTAACTGCGCATGCGCCGGGGCAAAAAAGCCCAGTGCGCATGCTCCAAATGACGTCGCTACAACGTCATTGTTTGCGGCGGGTACGTCGTTTGCGGCCAATGGTATTCCCGATCGCGATACACAAACGATGTAGAAAATTTAAAAATCGGCGCGGGAACGTCGGCCATACTTAACATTAGCTACCCCTCATAGAAGCAGAGGTAGCTATCCGCCGGAAAAACCCGAACACAAACGACGTAGAAAACGAGCGACGGGCGGGCGTACGGACGTGAATCGGCGGTTTTCCTCATTTGCATATGCGACGGGTAAAAAATTGCGACGACACCTAGCGGCCGGCGGGAGATTACAGCCTAAGATTCGACTGGTGTAAGTCACTTACACCAGTTGGATCCAAGGGA
>NC_053489.1:459266291-459268791 GCF_905171775.1 Rana temporaria
GATATGTGCTGACTATGTTATATTACAAGTGATCATGTCCATCTCAAATCATGTTCTGGCCATCTCGTACACTAGATTATCCTCTGACCATCTAATAAGCGATCATGTTCTGATCATCTTATTTCATGTTCATGTATCATGTTTTATTCATCTCATATAGTTATCTCATGTAATAGATCATCATCCGGCCATCTCATACAATGAATGAACATGTTCAGGTCATCTCATATAATAAATGGTCATGATCTGACCACCCCATATAATTGATCACATTCTGGTCATCTAATATAAAAAGTGAATATGTTCTGGTCATTTTGTATAGTTACTGAATATGTTCTGGTCATTTAATGTAATATGACCATCTTCATGTAATAAGACATGTTCTGCCCATCTCATATGATAAGTGGTATGCGCTGCATAAGTGGTAATAAATGGTCATGTTCTGATCATCTCATGTAATAGATCATATTCTGGTCATCTAATATACTAAATGATCATGTTCTCATAATCTCATATAAGAAGCGATCATTCATGTTCCTTTAATATCATACAATAAAGCATCTTATATAATAGGTGATACAATTCTGGCCATTGTATATAAACACGTGGTCGTGTTCTGGCAATCTAATTTTAAGCGATGGTCGCCTCATATAATAAATGATAATGTTCTGTTCATCTCATATAATAAGTGATGATGTTCTGGTCATCTCATATGATAAGTGATCATGGTCGGGTCATCTCATAATCAGACATATCTTGGTCATCTCATATGAGTAAGTAATCATGGTCAGGTCATCTCATACTAATCTGACATGTCTTGCTTATCTCATATTATAAGTGATCATGTCTTGCTTGTCTCATATGAAAAAGTTATCACCTCTTGGTCATCTCATATGATAAGTACTTGATCATGTTCTGGTCATCTCATGTAATAAGTGATCATGTTCTGGTCATCTCATGTAATAAGTGATCATGTTCTGGTCATCTCATGTAATAACAAGTGATCATGTTCTGGTCATCTTATGTAATAAGTGATCATGTTCTGGTCATCTCATGTAATAAGTGATCATGTTCTGGTCATCTCATGTAATAACAAGTGATCATGTTCTGGTCATCTTATGTAATAAGTGATCATATTCTGGTCATCTCATGTAATAAGTGATCATGTTCTGGTCATCTCATGTAATAACAAGTGATCATGTTCTGGTCATCTTATGTAATAAGTGATCATGTTCTGGTCATCTCATGTAATAAGTGATCATGTTCTGGTCATCTCATGTAATAAGTGATCATGTTCTGGTCATCTCATGTAATAAGTGATCATGTTCTGGTCATCTCATGTAATAACAAGTGATCATGTTCTGGTCATCTCATGTAATAAGTGATCATGTTCTGGTCATCTTATGTAATAAGTGATCATATTCTGGTCATCTCATGTAATAAGTGATCATGTTCTGGTCATCTCATGTAATAAGTGATCATGTTCTGGTCATCTCATGTAATAAGTGATCATGTTCTGGTCATCTCATGTAATAAGTGATCATGTTCTGGTCATCTCATGTAATAAGTGATCATGTTCTGGTCATCTCATGTAATAAGTGATCATGTTCTGGTCATCTCATGTAATAAGTGATCATGTTCTGGTCATCTCATGTAATAAGTGATCATGTTCTGGTCATCTCATGTAATAAGTGATCATGTTCTGGTCATCTTATGTAATAAGTGATCATGTTCTGGTCATCTCATGTAATAAGTGATCATGTTCTGGTCATCTCATGTAATAAGTGATCATGTTCTGGTCATCTCATGTAATAACAAGTGATCATGTTCTGGTCATCTCATGTAATAACAAGTGATCATGTTCTGGTCATCTCATGTAATAAGTGATCATATTCTGGTCATCTCATGTAATAAGTGATCATGTTCTGGTCATCTCATGTAATAAGTGATCATGTTCTGGTCATCTCATGTAATAACAAGTGATCATGTTCTGGTTATTTCATATACTGTAATAAGTGATCATGTCATAGAAGAAGTGCTGATGTTCCGATCATGTCACCTATATGATAAGTGAGGTAAGTACTACCCTGTAGAGTGGTGGCACTATTATAGGTAGGTGCTGATCCTCCACTGATGTAGTTGTCCTTCTTATCCCCTGATCTCCGCACACCGATCATCACCCCCACCCTCTCACTCCCCAACACACACCGACACTGACTTGAGCGCGCTCTCTATTGGCTGACAGCACGCGACTCCCCGGGCTGCCATTGGTTGCGGTGACACGCGACAGGCGCGGGGCTTGTATCTAGAGGGGGGAGGAGGGGAGGGGGGGAGCGGCGCGTGCCGTCCTTAAAGGGGCGCCTCACCCGCAGACACCGGAGAGGAGCAGTGTGCACGCGACTTGTGTGTGTCAGTCTCAAGTGTCGCCATGTCCCGATTACTGGCCGCCGACTGGTGCGAGGAGCTGCCCACCGAACCTTACCTGCTTGATGCCAGTGAC